>NC_079168.1:85491520-85564020 GCF_947568905.1 Ostrea edulis | reverse complement strand
GGTCATCATCCAAGATCATAACGGTGGCCACGAATGGGGGAACCAGTTTAACTTCACTTGCGGCAGTGCTGTTACTGTCAAACATGCCTTGGGAGTCTCCAGTTCGCAAGTTGCTAAGACGAACATAGAAATGTTCATCTTCCTCAAATATTTCATCATCTATGATGGTGACAGGAAACTGTTTGTGGGTTTCCATTGGATAAAAGATAATTGTTCCTTCGGCATTTTCATAATCAGACCCTGCATTTGCTGTTCCATCTTCAGATTTATAGTCTACATACAGAGTTTTGTTCAAGTCCCCTCCTTCTCTTGTAACAGTCAGATAGAAGGTACCCACATTCTCCATTACAGTGTAATGTCCTGGGTCAAAGTACACTCTGGTGGTGCTATCGTCTTTCACTTCCACCTTTATATCCTCCAGACTTGCCTTTCGTTCAATCTTGCTCTTCTTGACTACATTTCCACCTCCTGTCAGTTTCCGTGTTGCCTGAATCCTGTAAAAAGCTCGACTTTTTGGTCCTCGATTGATGGCCTCGTACTCTGCCATTTCCTCCAGAGTTTTCATGTCTGCATTTGGATTTTTCTTTCGAAGTTCACGTAGAATATCCATGTATTCTTTTCTATGTTCTTCGAATTCCTTGATTTCTTTAATATCACTCTCTTCACTGACACCTTTAAATACGACTTCATTGTGGTGGTTGGCTTTACCATCCGCTAATTCGTGGTCTCCTTCCGAGGTGACGACCATGCCCTTGTGCCGGCTTGATCGGTATTTTTTTGACAAAAACGTATATGGGAAAAGCCTCTTGTCTGCTATATATGCAGTTACTACTGTAGCAGGGAAAAATAACAAGGTCATCACAGCCTCCAAAATATCCACTCTCCCTCTAGAAGAAACCGATAAGATAAAGTAAAGCCAAAGGTACGCAAATATACTCCAAGTCGCTGTGAGAAAAAATACATGTAAATGTTTTATGGTACGATGTTCTCCGTTGGGTATGCTATAAACGCAAATCGCAGTAATGATAAAAAGGTTAAAAGCTGCACTTCCTACTATAGTGCTGGGACCAAGATCCCCAGGTTCGAAACCATTGATAATGATTTCAATTACCGACAATAGAATCTCTGGGGCTGAGGAACCAAGCGCCATCAGGGTGAGGTTGGACACGGTTTCGTTCCATATCTTGATGTTAACTGTTGCAGTGGATCCATCTGCTTTCCTCACAACAACCTCCTTTTCTTTTGAAGTGATGACCTCAATAGAAGACATAAAGCGGTCAGCCACGATGGATACTCCTAAAAACATGTACACCATTCCTAAAAAGTACACAGCACCTCGTGCAATTTTGTCACCTATACTAAGATTTGAAACAGGTTCCCATAGGGGAAACACAAGTCCTCCATTACACGGTTTCCCTTCAGTTCTGCAGCCTTCAACTGTTGTGTTGGATGCAGAAGAAACTGGTAGCTGGATGAGAAGAACTGTGGAGAGGAGAACCAAAATAATGGGAGAAATGACCCCTCTCTTAGCTGTGATTGACATGGTTGCTGAAGGATAACTGACTCTGACCAAAGTTGATGATACTAGTTATTCTCAGATGCTCTTCCTGTCAAATAAAAAAAAACACATATCAATTTCTCACTTATCAAAATTGTACATCCACACTTTAAAAAATGGTATTAAGTTTCTTTGATTTGAAAGCAATAGGTCAATTTGGTTGGAGTTTCTAACTTTCTATGAATTGCAATATGATGCAATATTGTCACCATATACATGTATATTCTGAGTCTTAATTATAATCACATTGTATTATAATCACATTAACCGGCTGTGGTAGCTCAGAGGTCATCAGTTTGAGCCACGCTTGTGTCATGGCCACATCAAACCTAAGACAAACATTTACATAGGCAGTGATTGCTCCTTTACCAAAAGCGAGAATCAAAGGTCTTTAGGATATGACCTAAACAAGAGATGTTTGTAAAACACATATGTCCCCCCCCCCCCCCCCCCCCCCATGGTGAAAAATTGAAAAGGGTTATACACACACATCATTTAATTGAAAGTAGTACATGTATCATCAATTCAAAATATTGAGCAGACAATATCTTCCTATGTCAAGAGTGGATTGACCATGTGAACTAAAAATCAATAGGGGTCACCAACTCCTGAAGATGTACCAGTGTACCAAGTTTGATGTCTGTCAAGCAAAGGGTTCTCAAGATATTGAATGTACAGTATATTCCTATGTCCAGTTTCACCCTTGACCTTTGACCCCGTGACCTCAAAATCAATAGGAGTAATCTTCTCCTGATGATGTACCAGTGTATCAAGTTTGATGTCTGTCAAGCAAAGGGTTCTCAAGATATTGAGCAGACAGTATATTCCAATGTCCAGTTTGACCCTTGACCTTTGACCATGTGATGTGAAAATCAATAGGGGTCGTCTTCTCCTGAAGATGTACAAGTGTACCAAGTTTGATGTCTGTCAAGAAAAGGGTTCTTGAGATATTGAGCGGACAGTATATTCCTATGTCCAGTTCGATCCTTGACCTTTGACTACGTGACCGCAAAATCAATAGATGTCATCTTCTCCTGATGATGTACCAGTGTACCAAGTTTGATGTCTGTCAAACAAAGGGTTCTCAAGATATTAAACGGACAGTATATTTTTATGTCCAGTTTGACCCTTGACCTTTGACTATGTGACCTCAAAATCAATAGGTGTCATCTTCTCCTTAAGATGTACCAGTGTACCAAGTTTGATGTCTGTCAAGCAGAGGGTTCTCAAGATATTGAGTGGACAGTATATTCCTATGTCCAGAGTAGAATGACCCTTGACCTTTAACCTTTTGACCTAAAAAATACTAGGGGTCCTCTTCTTTTCATAACCAACCCACATATGAAATATCATTACAATCAAGTGAATGGTTCTCAAGATATTGAGCAGACAACATGTGGTCTACCGACTGACCGACAGGTGCAAACCAATATGCCCCTCTTCTTTGAATGGGGGCATAAAAACGGAGGTCCAATGTCGGGGCAGGCATTGGAACATTACAGAACCCTCACTGCTACAGCCCTGAGCGCTAAGCATAGTTCTAAATTTATGGTACTTCACCTAAAGCTGGTGACGTTTCAATATGAGTGGAACATTCTCGACAGAACGTAAAACAATCAATCAATCAATATAATCACATTGTGTGAGGAATATATATGAAGCCATGAAATGTTAAGGTGTACCAATATTCGATACGAAACACTGCAGCAGGTTTGAAGTTCCTTGTAAAATGAAAGTATTACTATAATTATTATAATTATCAAATAGATCTAGAATATCACTTAATAACATATCAACCAAATTGCTTAATATAAATTACGAAGTTGTATTTTTTCTCTAAATGTTTACCCTAAAAAAATATTCAACTCTTTTCATCAATGGTAAACTAGAACAATTTGACTGATTGTAATAACACATTTCCGTTGCCTCTAGATCACTGTTTTAGTTGGCGTCAGGCCTTTCCCATCTCCAATAACAATACTTCACCTTTCAAAAAAACTTTCCTCCCAGCTACTTTTCCCAGTTCTAGAAATTCAGAACTTTAATGATCCCTCTGAGAGCTCTTAACACATTTTATAATTTGATTCTTAATATCTGTCACTGCAAGTCTCCACTCACCAAAACAAGGAGATTGTAACTGATTCACTCTTAATAGTTTTCAATAACTCAGAATCAGGCAAATTTCTTTCAAATGTGTCAACTTTTTTTTATCCCATGTCAAATAATCATTATGTGTTCAGTTATTGTGTGTGGGAGCCCAGGGTTTCAATAGACCCATTAAATAGATAGTGACTATTCCTTCACTCAAGTGATCAGCATTAGAAGTAAAATTTCAGAAATTGTCACTGTAGGTTTTGGCAGGATTAAGAAACCCTCACTACTAAATGCCTCAAAGTGCCTTAAATAAGTCAACATTTGTGGCACACCTATAAAAAAAAAAAAGTGAACGATTCACAAAGAATCCCCTAGCACAAAGTCTACATTGAGTCACACAGGCACCAACACATCCACAGACACATCAGAGTGAATATATCCTTCAAATGCACTGGAATGGGATAATCATAGAATTGACAAGAGGTATTTGAATCTCATTCATCCAAGGATACTTTGTGTAATTTAAAGTTTGGTCAAAATTGGTTTTGGGGTTCTTGAGAGGGAGATTTTTAAAATGTGATATCCATTTTCTCCATAAATCTTTTAAATTATTTCCCCTCTAAAGTGTGGCTCTTCATTTGAACAAACTTAAATTCACTTTATTTAGGGATACTGTGTGCCAAGTTTAGATGAAATTTGCTGTTGGTTCTTAGGAAAGAAATTTTTTTAATGCACTTTCAATATTTTCATAATTCTCGATTATCTCCCTTTAGAAGAGTGTGTGTCAATACATTTTCTTGACCAAGAATGTTTTATATATATGCCAAGTTTGGTTGAAATTGGTCCTTCAGTTTCTGAGAAGATGGTGATTATGTGAAAAGTTACTGCTGATGATGGGGAGAAATTCTCATCAAAAAAGCTCACCTGTGCCTTTGGTTCAGGTGAGCTAAAAAAGTGCCATGACATAGAGCACATGTGAGCATTGCCGAAAACTGACTCATTTCACATAGTATGGCATCAATTATTGGGAATACACTCTGCATGTCAGATTAAGGTTTAATTAGAGGATGTCCATTTTCATCTACTGAATCATGAGTCCCTAATGCTTTTTACTGGTCTATAGTATAGATCTGCAGCTAATTTGATAAGGTATACATTATTACACATGAAGTTTTCCATTCCACAATCTGAATTTATTGCTAATTAATTCCTATTTGGCATTTATGTCTGCAGAGAGTATGATATACACTCATTTGATATTGCTTGATTCAAAATATATTTTACTCTTATATATTGCATAACAAAACAAGTAAAATGTTAAAACATCACAAAAGCAGTGATTCACCATGCACAATATGGGACATCAAACCTGAATCTCGATACATTCATGGAATGCAAGTAATGACTCTCACAAGCACACACACACACACCATCCTCTTATACTCAATCTTCTCCGTCTCTGTTGTGAGGAAAAATAAAAATGTGCTTTTCATATCTCCGCAAAATTATCCGGTGATGTTCTGAAGGATAAGAATACAATATATATATATATATGATTGAAGGTAAATGAAGTACAGCTTGGAAGGTCACGATGCTAATTATAGAATACTCCCTGCAAATGACGTAACTATGTAATTATTTAGTATTCTTGCTTTTTCTGAAAGGGTAATAGTTCTAATATATCTGTGAAGCCTTAATGGGCTAATTGCTTGCATACACTATCATTTGTGAGTAGTTTACCACGCAATGGCCATATATATATATTGATGCTTACAACACCTACCTTTCACATATATATTGAAAAATCTATTCTCTCCCTGCTACATACACCATATCTCCCTATTGCTGACCCAGTCATTGAGCCTTATCTTTAATATACACTCTTTCGGGTAATGATTATATATTCTTTTGGATAGCTAGTCCCACAGATGTCAGATAGCTATCTCGTTGGCCAATTCTAGCACCAATCTAGGAGTTGGTGGCTTCATTAAACTGCTTTCTATCAAACAGTCAGATTCCCTCAATTTATTAGTCTAAGGTTTAATCATCAATTTTGCTCACAGCCCCAACTCTCAGTCATTTTCTCTGATTAGATGGGGTTCTTATTCCCACAATGTAATTGCATTTTCCCCCTTTATATTCTTCTTTTTGTTCAAGTGCAATGACATTGTAAAGGTTGTAGAAAAGATCTGAATACTATAAATGTGTATTACAAAATATATTTAAAAATCTCTGAGATTTAAATATATTTTTGTACAAATATTACTTAATGTTCAAAATTCAAAACTATATGAATTAAATCTTTGCAAGAAGTAAAATTGTCTTGAATTTCTATCTATCTGATATAAACACATTAAGAAAACATACATTTAGACAAGAACTAAAGGAAATGTTCGAATGCATGTCACTGTGATTCAAAGATCAGATTCAAAATCCAGACAAAATACCAATGACCAAAATTTTATAAGTAAAATCAATCGTCACCTAACTTTCGTATAGGGTGCTTACATCATTATGTTAGTTACTGTTAGTGTTTAAAACGTCATGTAACTCTTAAACTTTAATTTTAGCAACTATAGAGCTATTTTTCTTGATTAAAATGCTTTACACATATAAATATAAATCATACTCAGAACACGCTGCAGATGTGTTACACATGTGTGTCACATAATACACAAACTAATAATGTATCTATGAGTTTTTGAAACCGAACAATGTGAAAGAAATTATTTAAAATGCACATCTGGTTGAGGCAGTTCTTTGTTAGGTATCTAATGACTTCTATTAGGTATGGGGGTCTGGATAAACAATTGGTAGATTTACTAAGCATCAAGGAATTACACACACATGTACATACACACACACAGACCTTGCATGTTTGGTGAGGATTATTTTTGTGCTGTGGGTGTATATGTTGAGGCAGCTAAACAGATTTCCAGCTCAATATTAGAAGGTGTCAGAAAGTTCATTAGACAGGCAAATTACCCCTATGGGATCTGTACATGTAAAAGATCATACACATTAGGAGGCATAATATTAAATTGGGTTATCTTAGATTGGAGGAGGAGGAGGAGGGGGTAGGTTAGGTCCAATATGAAGGTACAGTTTATATGTCACTATATATTAAGTACATAATCATCTATTTAGATCACTTCCTAAAGTATTCTTGGTTACAAAATTATAAATCATTATATATATTCATAACTTAAAAGTAACATTGAGTAATGAATTGGCATCTATGAACATGCACACTGTTAAACCAAGGAATCTGACTGGCAAAATCTGATTCAGTCCAACGAAACCCTCACTAAATATTGCAGTGTGTCATGAAAAATTGTGACATGCATATATCTGCACATATTCTAAACCTTTAATTTACTCAACAACTATCAAAGGACTACAAAACAAAACTAAGAATATTGAAAAATTAATTCATAAAATCAAGAGTCCTGGCAGTTTCCGGTAAGTGATGCCACAAATATAAATTATTAAGTTTCTGTTAACATTCAAGTTTAGATTAGGGGTAGGTTGGTAGGAAATAAATAAATTTTTTACTCAAACTTAACCTGGTGAATATATATATTAAAAAAAAACATACTGATCACAATCTCCATTTAATTTGCACAAATGTATATTAATATACCGAACATGAGGGGCTCATTTTTCACTATTATGAAAAAGAAGCCTATTAAAGAGGAATTTAAGTATCTACAGATATGAAGTAAAATTTTACAAGTCTGAACTAAACTTAAATGACTTTTGATTAAAACAAATCTAGCGTAAGGGTATAATTTAGGATTGGTCAGGATAGCGGAAACACAGCAATTTTTGTTTTGAGCATAACGTAAATCACCCATAACTAAATTCTTGTTTAAAGTTTATGCCATAAATTGTAGTATGTATACAGCTAGTTTTATAGATTACTGTGTACTTAAGAACAGAATGTGTCAATAGGGTGAAGGACTGAACTTCTTTAAAATTCTAATACACAAATCAATATCCGTGGATCCCCCTTACAGGTAACTTCATACTACTTTTAAAATAATAAGAAGACCCCACAACAAACATCTTAATTTAAATATCACGGTCACAGTAGATCTACTTACAGTTTTAGTTTTGTTTTTTCTTTTGCTTTGACAGCATGACTGACAATCTTGGCCGTTAGTATGTACCTTAATCGAACAAATTGTTCTGGCTGGCGGGATAAGCATAGGTCTATTTGGACATCACGTCTGCTAATTTTTTCTATACCTTAGTGTCAAGTTACAACATTAATGTAGGCTTTCGAAACACGCTAGTATTTAGAGAATTATTTCACCGAACTTTAAAGGTTTAATATATGAAAAACTCCAGTGACCGCAACATCCAAGCGAAGGATGAAAGTGCACCGAACGAGTGAATGAATCAATGCATGGGCCAAATATACCGCTCTATTCACAGTCTGCACTTAAATGTTTGTTTTCTTTTCGAACAGGAAATATTTCAATCAATCGAAATGTCTTTACATTACCTGTCATGGCAATTAATGGAATCCAAAGTGTTTATCATCTGTCATGCACCATACTGAATTCACCATCAGCAGCGAACACCGCGGATCACACACAAGTCGTCAATTACGCTAAATAAGGCATTGTGGGAAACGACAACAGCATCCAGCGCAGTCTGTGAGCAAAGGGCATATAACTCTTTAAGAGATTGTCAACAACGGCGAAAACGTCAAAGGGAAAAGGCACAGTGTGTAGAATATTGTTAACAGACAGGCATATTTTGCAAGGTTCGATGAACTCGATCTAGTAATACCCTGAGATGTGTTCTTTGATTATCAAGAGATCCACTCAAGCGAGAACTCCCCCAACTTCAAATGGAGGTCATTAAAATACACAAAAGCCGAAAATAAACTTCAAGTTAAGATACTAATGCACTTAGATCTATCCAATGTTTAATCTGTTTAAAGAGTCACCTTAACCCCTATTACGTCATCGCTAGATGCTGAGCGATATATGTTTATGCTGCCGTTAGGTGTAGGCATGATTTCTGTACAATTTAGATATAGCAAGATCTTTAAAACCACTGATTCGTGAAATTTGGTACATTAAATACATTACTTTGCCAGCGCCTTAGTGATTTACCGTGTTCGTGTTTGTATGTTGTTGTTTTTATTATTATTATTATTATCATTATTTTTTACTCGGACACGCATAGACTCAATGATATCTGATATCTCCTTCGGTAGTTCTTCTGACCAATTTGAGAAGAGAAAAATAAAATTTAAAAAAATGAAGTTTTCTTTTAAAGAGAATATCATACCATTCCATAGCTTCAAGGATTATTAACTGGCTTCGTTTTATTTAGGAAATAATAGAACATATTTTATTTTCCAATCAAGGGCCCTCAAGGGGCAGCATAAAAATACATACAAATAATGTACATATATATATATATACACACAAATAAAGAAAGAAGTGACATGTACAACGCGTCTACATTGTATATCTTTATTAAAATGGCACTTTACTGGAGACATACACGTCAGAAAATCAATTAGCATTTGATGTTAATTAGCATTAGTACAGTACACCATTTATTCAGATATTTTTTTTTTAAATCGCCGCGCTGACCGTTAAATGACCCCACCCCCACCCCCTACACACAACACACATGCCCATTGCATATATGGACATTATTGTATTGTGATTTGAATATATATATATATTTCAGTGCTTTTATAAATTTCTTTACAGGCCTTGTATCTTCTCAGATCCGACACTTTAACGTTTGCGTTCCTGGTGCGTTATATTACTTTCATATTGCAGATTTCATTTGATAAATGTGTGAGAAAGGACAATATACAGGTACATATCACACATATTCAAATCGAACATCGACACGTCACCAATTCCAGCGAAGGTGCAATAATCGTATTTCGTGTCTACATACATTCTTCAGAACGACACCCCATTAGGCTCAATGCATGTAGACCCCCACGTGGTTTTTTTTTTTTTTTAAATGTTATTTTTATGAATTGTTTTTATAAAACAAATCTCTGTATTAAAATCTATCAGCAAAAATACAAGAGGTTCGCAACTTCACAGGACTCACATGAGTATTAGTCAAAAGTATGACAGCTCCAATTCTATAATTTCTGTATATAGATGTAAGCTATATAGATTCTAATATTCAGTAGCAGTATAAAACAAGACGCGTGTTTTTAAAACATTTAATGATCCCGAAAGTGTCCATACCGAAAAAGACTCTACATAAAATCTCAGAGAGATTCAAACCCTGGGATTGCAAAAATTCACAATTTTTGAACATCCCTTTCTGTTTGTAAAAAGTATTGTTGGCCCCACCCTGGTTACAAAACCCCTACCCCTAGATGGGATCATGAAATTTACAAGTTTGATAAAAGGCTACCTGCTCCTTCTTAATATCTATTTAGTTTTAATTTATGTTTGTTGTTGTTTTCAATTAAAGGGGGAGTTACAACCCCCGTAACCTCCCTCTGGATCCGCCACAGAGACACCGGGAGTAATGGCGTGGACAATCTTCAACTTTCGCTATATGGGGATGCTTACATAATACTTCATGACATATTTTCTTGTTGTAGGCCTATCCCAAAGGGTTTTCCCATTGTAAACCGGTATTTAAGAAATGAACATCACTTTTGAGCTGTTCATGGCTGATTCACAGAGAATTTGCCTCAAATCCAAATCCGTTCATATTGACCATGAACAGCTCAAAAGTGATGTTCATTTCTTATATTTATATTCATTTACTAAAACACTGTTTGTTTACATTGTTTCTATTTTGTTGCATAAAACAAACTCCTAGCCTCTGTCACAAACTTCCACCAGAGTTCGTTTGCTCACAAACCAAACTCTTCCACTTAGGCATTATGGGATAGCAATTTCTTAGGCCGCTTATACTGTGACGTCACTGTAGAATGACGAAAAAACATAACGTCAAACGTAAACAACTTTCAAAACAAGAACGTAAACATCAAGTTCATTACTTTACACAATAATTTGAACAGAGTCTCCCTACTTTTTAATGATCTTTTGATCATTTTATGTTTAAAATAAAATCCATACTTTTATATTAATGCTCTTAATATTAATATCTTCAAACTTTTAACTGCGAACTACTTCTTTAGTGTAATTTGTCTGCGTGATAATCGCGGACTCACAATATACAGATCTGTATATTGTGGTGCGTCACATAGGAGAGGTCTATTCGTAGGTGACGTCATGAGGTCTCGACGGGGAGTTTGGCCTCTGTCACAGTAGTTATTGTGACGTACGTCAACACATAGACATGACGTCACATTTCGTCTCGCTCTGCCTTTTGCACTCGCGTACGCGAGCGGATCTAACATCTAATTTTAATTAGATTGCTCTATGAACCAACCAATTTCAGCACGCGACACAATTGCACAATCACTTCTTTTAAGAAATGAACAGCACTTTTGAGCTGTTCATGGTCAATATGAACGGATTCGGATTTGAGGCAGAGAATTATCATCCAAATCTTGCGGTCTCCTAGCTCCAAAATACAGTGCACCGTGCAATGTTGATAAAATGTTGATAATGTCAGGGTGAGACGAAGTTTGACGTCATGTCTATGTGTTGACGTACGTCACACGATTGTGACAGCACGGACAGAGGCTAGGAGTTCGTTTTATGCAACAAAATAGAAGCAATGTAAAGAAACGGTGTTTTAGAAAATGAACATAAAAAATGAACAGCACTTTTGAGCTGTTCGTGGTCAATATGAACGGATTTGGATTTGAGGCAAATTCTGTGAATGGTGCGCTAGCGTGCAGAGAATTTGCCTCGAATCCAAGTATATTCATATTGACCAGCTATTAAACTGTACAACAACTAGTACCCACGTGAATTGAAGGAGGCCATGTCAAGAAATGTATGGGATGACCATGAACACAGAGTCCTTTAACTGACCATTGCATACACCGTGGCATTAGCAAATTTTATTAGCGCTTGCTATTTGCGTTACTTGTAACTGGGGTCACAAAACATCTAAATGAATATATATATAAGTTCTTTTGATGTTTTCAATGATATTAAATTAAACAGAGTGAATTGCAATGGTGTACAGCGGCGGTTTTGATCATATAGTGGGGAGAGAAGAGGAAGGGGGGGGGGGGCATGACCTCCACCACTAGGGTGAGCTTACCTGATTGGACCATGGTCTAGTGAACTAGAGCTTAAAATCTCTCTCTCTCTCTCTCTCTCTCTCTCTCTCTCTCTCTCTCTCTCTCTCTCTCTCTCTCTCTCAAAGTATAATACATATCTTATTACACATCTTTATTATTTACCTACGACGTAGACACTCTCAAAATGAACGTTTTGTTCTTGCCCACCTTATCACGGACCCCCATTCATATCTTCAGAGTATAGAAAATTGGCGTTGTATTGATTGCCGATAGAACACCGTCAGACATACTAATAAAATGGGAGACTGATAAGACACTTATGGTCAATTTTTCCAATTAAACCGCGTATAGGGGTTAATTCACATGGTCGGATCTCTACGGGGGTGGAAGCTTTTTAGCTCTGCTGGACGAAGAGCAGACGAGCTTTGGTATTTTGTTGACTTTTTCCTCGGTGCGATACAGGATTGACGCAATGCCCACCGTCTTAAAATATCCCCAAATTTAAGTCCAGATAATTCTTCTTTAGAATTTAAAACAGATTTTTTTTTGCTATAAACAATAGCGTTAATTTAATATATGAATTATACATGATAACATCCGGATAATAATATATAATGTACATGTCCCATATCTCTATTTGTTGTTGTCATCTTTATTGAAAAATCGCACATCAGTCTGGAAATGTAAATCCGCAAAATTATAAACCCGCGAACTAAAGTATATGTACATCTACAGTACTGGTATGCAATAGTAAGATGCTCGGCGTCCATCTGATTTGATTTGAACAGTAATTCATTCATGTATATATACAAAGTATATACATGCATAAATAGGATTGGACAGCCGGCGCAATTAAGCACCAAATTAACATAAACTCAAATAATTGAAGATCTATTCAATTATTTGAAGATAGTGCACATCATATTCATTTGATGCACCCAAGAATTCAATTAACGATCTCTTCAATCATTAACGATATCTTGAATTTTGAATTATCGCATGCATTAATTGAACTATTGATAGCATTAATTATTTTGCTGAATTGATGCGCACATTGATAGAATTGTTGCTCTCTTCAGATAAATTAATGTGATGCGCGCTAGAATACGCGAGAGCAATAATTCATTTGAATGCTCTCTTCAAATGAATTATTGCGCGCATCAATTGAATTATTGATAGCATTGTTGAATTGATGCGCACAATAATTGAAGAGAGCAATAATTCAATTAATGCGCAGCTGAATTTTTGCGCGCATCGATTCAATTAACATATTCACTATTGAATTAATTGTTGCTCTCTTTAAAAGAAGTGATGCGCATTAAAGGCTCACAGTGCATGTGAACGGTCGACATGGGATGCTTACCGCTTACTCCTCCTAGGCAGCTGATCCCATCTCTGGTATATCCAGGGTTTCGTGTTTGCTCTTAATTTTGTATTGCTTATAGGAGTTATGGGATTGGTGACTGTTCGTTTTCTTCACTTTTTTATGTCCACCAGGCGGTAATGCGCGCATCAATTTAAGTGATGACAGCATTGATTAATTTGATGCCTGCATGAATTTAATCAAGGCACATTTCAAATCAATTATGACTCTTATCATTCAATTAAGCATCAAATCTATTATTGAGCATAATAATTGAATTGATGCGCAACAATTGAATTAATGAGAGCCACAATTGATTTGATGCGCGCATCCATTCAGTCATAGCGGGTAATAACCTAATGGATGATATCTTCAAATAATGAAAGATGTCTTCAATTATTTGAATTAATGTGAATTTGACGCCCCATATTCATCGGGTTATACAATAATTAAAGACCAATATCACTACAGCCGGGTTTGTACGTTTAATTTTGTGTTTTTAAAAACCAAAAATTGTCAGAACGACGGGTTTTTATTTATCTATTATTTAGCTCACCTAAGCTGAAAGGTCAAGTGAACTTTTCTGTCTGTAAACTTTTCACATTCTTTACTTCTTTTCCGGAACCACCGGATCAATTTCAATCAATATATCAATTTAGTACATATCATCCTTCAAATTTAATCAAATGAAGGACACTGCCCTTTCAATGAGGGAGATAATCACGAAAAGGCAAAGCTAGGGTGGTAAGGGGTAATTTATAAATCTTCTCCTCAAGAACCACTGGGCCAGAAAAGTTGAAATGTACATGAAAGTTTCCCGATATAGCATATATTCAAGTCTGTTCAAATTATGGTCGCCAGGCGTAGGATGGGACCACAATAGGGGATCAAAGTTTTGAATGGGAATATGTAGCAGAAATCTTTAAAAATCTTCTCAAGAATCAATGGGCCAGAAAAGTTGAGATTTTTAACGAAGGTTTTCATAATTTTTATATAGATGCCTTACATTGCATACATGATCTTTGACTTTGGAGTTTGACCCTAATTCAAAACTTTAACCTTACTCATAACTAATGAATAGAGGGTGATAGGGCTATCATATGTATAAGTGCATTCCTTGTAATAAAACATATTTTTCGTTATCAAAGGTTTAACATTTTGACCTTGGGGTATGACTTACTTTTAAGAAAATATAACCTATTAAATATCGCCTGCACTATTTAGGGTAGGGGTTTTATATTTAGATTTTTGATGGCAAGAACTTTCATATGATAACATGGTGTTTGATCTTGTGACCTTGGCCTTGGAGTTTTACCTCCTTTAAAACTTATCTATTCAATGTCCCTTGAACTTTAAAGATAGTGCTTTCATATTTTGCATTTAAATCTAAATTGTTTATGGCAAGATCCAAGACATTTGAACCTAATCTAGGCAATATCTCCTGAACTATTTAAGGTAGAACTTTCATATTTGTATGTATATAGATTTCCCATGGCAAGACCATTTCGTATGAGCTTCTCCAGTCATGTGAGTCATAATGGTGTTGAGGCATCCACATGTGTGAATTCATGTTATTGTGATGTCATGGCCTTTTGGGCCCAGGTTGGGACCACGTATGGGGTCAAAATTTTCATAGGAATAAAAATTGAATCAAAATCTTTTAAAAATCACAACAGTTGAACAACAAGGTCAACGTGGGTGAGCGATATGGCCCATGGGCCTCGTGTATATGTCTGAGATTAGATCTCCTGATACATACATGTAATTATCCTACTTTGGTGTGAAACTTGTTTACATAGACACAGGTATTCGACTCCCACTACCTATTGCACATGCAGTCATGCGAGTAAAATCCACATAAAGTAAGAGTCAACCGTGTTTTTTTTTATCAAAACAAGCTTCATGTACTTTGCCCTAAGTATGAAAAAGTGTGACAGTGGGATACACCTCAATAACTAGCTGCTGTCACATTCCCCAGGAAATTAAAAGACTGAGAACTGTAGACCTGTAGAACTTTGTATTCCACCTGTACATCAAGACACCACAGAAAACTGTCCTCAACAAACAAGGTGATAGACCTTCAGATCTGTGCGTACAGTAATAGGTCTCTCAGATGTTGGTACAACCTTAGCATACTAAGAAGAGACCTGAGATGGGTTGATATACCCGTGTATGGTTTGGCTTGATCTGGCCGTAATAAGTACAAATATAAAATTCCTAAAAATAAGAGACTTGTAAATTTTCTATGGTGCCCAAGAGTTGAAATATTTTACCTGTCCATAAACAATTCTATGCAAATTTTCAACAGTTTTGGACTAAGATACATGCGAGATGTGTTCCGAGTGTATACACTGTGAGATGTGTTCCGAGTGTATACAGCATGCCAGTTGTACCGTCTGTTAATTAGCGAGTAAATGATGCATGGACTTTAATTTTTCTTTTAGAAAGAATTCTTTCAATAGTTCTGCTAAAATCTTTCTTAAAATAGACTATAAGATAGATAAATGAATAACACTTTGATGAGAATACTTCTCAAAGAACGGAAACAACAAGTTCGCGGCTTACAGAAGTCATGTAGTCCTAGAAAGCAGTCAAACTGGAACCAAAATTATGATTTTAAGGTTCCAACGGAATGCAAATTCCCAGAACTAAATAAAGAATGGGATGAGTACGAGTTATCGTACCTATACTGGTTTCCTAGTAAATTTTGATATAGTAAAACTTCTGAAATCAATAACATCAAAACTTTTCAACGCTTTACCCGACCATTCCTCATGATAAATTAAAGACTAGGCTTGTTAACATCATAGACAGTTGTTGCTGCAACAAAAATGGGGGGGGGATACCCCAGGTATCCGTATAAAGTGATCAGTCATCAAAAAATTACTTTGTTATATACCACTCTTATTCCACGCACAGGTACTCTGAAGCTGAAATAAAAAAGATATGCTGGAGTTTCTCATAGATTTCTAAACACTATATAACGTTCTTTTAAAGTCTTAAGGAAAGTCCGTGCTTTTACGTATCCGGTTTTAAATTTTAAACACCGACTAGAAAGTTCCAGTTATAACTTCTTTGTCCGATGTTTGTAGTTTACGAAAACTGTACGAGTCAAATTTAGCATTCAAATGTGAATCTTAGATATATTTACCATGAATTATTATAATATCAAGTCCGCACTAGTTCCAATGGTACAAAGCAATGTAATATCTACATTGATCTCTAAAAGGCTCATAGCTAGCAATCTAAGCCTGAACAAGTTAAAAATCATACATAGGCGTGACCCTAACAGTGGAATTCAAACTGTTTTTAGTGAGTTTGTGTTTGGTTCAAAGAAACCCAGACTTAAAAATCCTCAGAAAATCATCAGCAAAGCTGTTGAATATTTGAACTCTTCTTCACAAGTACTTTCAAGAAACAAAATTATTTGTACATGAGCTTTAGTTGCTAGAATCTACACATATGTTACATTATATTTATTTTTTCTATAAGTATGAGATAACATGTAGGTATTTTTATGTATGATATGATTGATAGCCAAACAAAAAAAGAATAACACACACACCAAAAAAATTGTGAGAAAAAGGAAGGGGACCCCCCCCCCCCTTCTTGTGTTCTAATTGTCTGGTAGGACACAATTTTCAGTATGTTTTACATATATATATATTGTCATATTCTGTTAATCTTGATTTTAAGACTGTATTGGCTGTTACAATTTACAATTTTCAAAGTGTGCAAAGAATAATTGCAAAACTTAAATTTAAAAATGGGGGTTTACGTACTTAAGAGACCATTTTGCAAAATATCTCTGGTCAACTATGGTAAAATATGTTTTTTTGTTAACCTTAGATATAATGCTACATATTTTAAAAGAAAAACTGGCATGTAAACAATTTAGATTTTGAGAATTTTTCAAAATTGCGATATTCTGTGATTTTTTTCTGAAGGATGTGAGCAGATTAAACAGCAATTGTGTATGTTTTCAGTTGAATATCTTTAAAAATTCTCTCAGTAAATGAATAGCTATTGGTTTTTATATATTTTAGCTTAATACGATGTGCTTTGGTGCATATTTTTAATAAAACATGAGATCATGCATTCTTGTGTTAAAATTTGGCTTTTGCATTTGGGGGTATATGTGCTCTGTAGCACATAGTATAAAAATAAACCCGCAAAGGTATGTCTAATATGGGTTTTTTAGTTAGTTTATGAGTTGTTAAAGTTATTTAAATGAAAAAAAAAATTGATTGACAGAAATTTCTAATAGTATTTACCTACCTTAAAGTCAGCATTTCACAAATTCTATGGTCGTTATAATGATCTAATTTGCCAATACAACCTATCTTTGCGTCAAATGCTGTCTGATCCGTTTCATACAGATTGTTAGACCGGTTTTGGCACACTGATTTTGACTACTGATTACTCCGTTTAAACTGATCAATGATATAGGGCTCACGGTGGATGTGACCGGTCGACAGGGGATGCTTACGTATCATGGCTGGTAGTATGTTTTAAATAATTCTAACTGCATGTTTTTATCTAGTCTAGTTTTATTTTCTACGATTGGGCCCAAGGCATTAGCTTAATGACAAAAGAAATAACGAATTGTCCAGTATACTTCTTTTAATTAACAAAATATCGCTGAAGACAAACAATTCCAGATTTATTTTGTTCCAGCAAAAGAAGTTGATAGGATTCATAAATTGATAAAACCAGATTCTAGCTCACCCGAGCCAGCCGAAGGTACGGTCAAGTTTCTGTTTATCTAACGTAAAAAAAAAACAAAAAAAAAAACGTTGCCTATTTTCATCTTCTTCTCGAGAATCACTGGGCCACATTCAACCAAACTTAACACGATATATTCTAAATAGATTTCAATATTTAATTGAAGGCGAACGTTCCTTCCAAAGGGAGATGATTAAGAAATAGTGAATACAAAGATGGGGTTTGTACACTCTTCTCAAAAATTATTATGACAGAAAAGCTGAAACATAAAACCTACATAGACAAAGGAATGCATATGGAAATTCCTTGAATCTTCTTACCAAGAACAACCAGGGGTTTGACATGTTGCAATATTTGATCCTTTTTATTTGTATTGTATAATTTTTCATTTGTATTGTAAAAATTATTTGTATTGTATATTTTCCATTTGTATTGCATACCTTACATTTGCATTGTATATTTTCCTTTTATATTCTGTTATTCCCGTTTGTGTTGTATAATTTTTTATTAGTTTTTACATTTTCCATTTTGTATTTCATTTGTAATTGTATATGATATAAGCATAGATATCAAAATGAATTGGTTGTTGAACTCTTACTTACCCGTTAGAAAACTATAATACAATTATTAGAGAGAGAGAGAGAGAGAGAGAGAGAGAGAGAGAGAGAGAGAGAGAGAGAGAGAGTAATGTTTTAAATCACTGATTACAAGATATGAATATTTCCCAGTTCCATATTTATTGAAGAAGCAGCTGTCTATAAAAAAAATATAGCAATATTCATGTTGTTGATTTTGGAAAAGTTTTGTTGTTTCAAATTTTATAAGTTATTTTGATTTTTGAGAATCCACATTTGATTTACACCACTTTTCGGATATATTGTAGCACAATACCTCTGATATTTCTTCTTCACAACTGTTAATATTTCTGCGATTGATAGAATATTCACTGGATCCTACAACGTGTCTCTGTAAGGGTTTTCTGTAAAGTAAAGCAACATGAAATCGATCAGTAACCAATTTCTTAGGTGAGCAATACGGCCCCCGGGCCTCTACTTTATTACCTAACATATAAAGTTACTTTGTGGATTTCGCTGTTGGGTATGGCTAATCTAGGTTAACAAATAGCATGTCAAATCTGTTTTTTATGCCGTAGGAAACAACAGACCCATAAAACCCATCGTATCATTTGGCCAAATTTTATGTCGCCTTTTTACTGATGAGAAGAGTTGAGATGAATTCTCAAGCCACCTTTATTATAGCGCCTGATAGAGGGGCACATGTTTTGATTGAAATGGTATGTCTTTACACTTCCAGGCGAAGCATGCTTATTACACTTTTCATTCTTCATCACGTGATTTTCCCTACTTACTTTTATATACTGTAGATTCCTTATTTTACGCGAAGTGACTCGTATGTACGTCAAATCGCGAGAACGTAATTTCGCGAGTGCTCTGTCGATCAAGAGTATTTACACTTATTTTAGCAATATCAAAATAAAAACGAGTAATTTTATATCGCGAGTGATGCTTCTCGCTACCTCGCAAATATTTAGGAATTTACAGTAAATCTCTGGCCTCTTTGGCCATAACTTGACAAAACTGACTTTTTGCTACATGAAGATGTTCATGACAAATTGCAAACTTGCTACTGAGAAAATTTTCAGATGTTTTTTCCTCATATATATACATTCTTCTGGAGGCAACCTTTATCGTGAATCATTTGAACAAACTTTTACCAGCTGGATGCTTGCATATTGTTTGATACAAAGATTGAGGTAGAAAGGCGTATAATTACCCTGGGAACTGTGATTTGTACACTAATCTATAAATTTCCAATATATTCGAATTTGTATGCCCCCCCCCCCCCCTTTGAAAGAGGGACATATTCCTTGCACCTGTCGGTAGATATGTCGGTCGGTAGACCACATGTTGTTCGCTCAATATCTTGAGAACCATTCACTTGATTTTAATATTTCATATGTGGTTTGGTTATGAGTAGAAGAGGACCCCTATTGATTTTCAGGTTAAAAGGTCAAGGGTCAATCCACTCTGGAAATAGGAAAATACCATCCCCTCAATATCTTGAGAACCCTTTGCTTGACAGACATCAAACTTGGTACACTGGTACATCTTAAGGAGTAGATGACCCCTATCAATTTTGGAGGTCACATAGTCAAACTGAACATAGGGATATATTGATCACCCAATATCTTTGCATATGTGTTTTACAAACATTTCATTGTCAAAATGTTTATATTTACATAACTGTTATCCCTGTGAGGGGACTATGGAAATTAATATGGATTGCCACGTGTATTTCAATTTCTAGCTATCAGGCTGTATTTCTGTATGTCAGTTGTTATAATTTCAATTTTTTATTTCAAATACAAATATTTACATTTCCAATGTTTTTGCCTTCGATATCTACCAATTGAAAGATGGCCATTTCCTCAAGAACGTGAATGATTTGGGCATGAATCTTGATAAATATAATGACTGGGAATTCTCCAACAAGAATGAAAATAGAATGTAAATATAATAAATAAATTTCATCTAAACATACATTAGAGTATGAACAGCAACGCTTCACGCCAGCATACTTTTCATGAAGTGCTAACATGCTTCATTAAGTACGTAGGCATAAAGCCTCATTGCAGAGACCTATATAATATATATACATCTCTGGTCACAGTCCATACCCCCATGTATATTTTCAAAAATGAAATTTATTTCTTAGATATAAGGAATCACTGTCTAGTTTGTTGTACTACAATGGAAAATGTGATAAAATGCGAAACCTCATATACCCAACAAGCTAGACAGTGATTCCTTAAAAACATGTATAAAAGCCTTGTTTTACAAAATACTGGTGAAAGGAACTGCCTGAAGAGTCTACAGAGAAACAAGCCCCAATGCCTGGGTTATGTGAAATTCAGCCTGGGACAATTTGTAGTAGGCAAAACCAACAGGCAGATGATTGAACCATAATAAATTCAGAGTCTTACATCTTCAACTTTATTAAAAAATAGTTATCTGATTTAACAGTCATAACAAAACAAATACATGTACTTAAAATAAGCATCTCATGCAAAATTGCACAATTGAAGTACATAATTATATCACATACAACTTAGCCAGGTTTGTAGAGAGAACAAAAAAATCTCATGACAATAAAATCTGAAGTAAAACAGTATATACCCAGTGTATGAATATACCACATTCATCCTACTGAGCACCCTGGTTGTTTCGAAAATTGGAGAAAGGGGTGTGGTTATTTAGAAGTTTGGTTTGAAATGCTTCCAGCGAAATTTTGACTTTTGAGAAATGTTTAGTTATTAAATTCTAAACGAGTTATTGTTATACTTTTTATTATCATAGCATAATCCACTCAGGTCTTGTTGATTGATTTATTATGTCAAATCATCAGAACAACGTAAATACACAAAGATATCGTAGCTTTTTTCAATACAAGGCAAGTTGTACTGTATCGAAATCGGGGGCTTTTGATATTTGAAAGTTGAAAAAAATCCCAAGTGTGCTTATAGGGGATGGGGCGCTCAATACGATGAGTATGATACTACTCAAAAGCTACATGACAATGATTGCTGCAAGAAGAATGGATCTTATATAAGGTCATCAACTCAAACTATCCAATAAAAAGAGTTGGTTAACAAAACAAACTAACTGCCAATTTATGGTTTTTCTTACGTTACGACTGAGCATACTGAACCGGAAAGATACACAATCCTAAAATAATGAACTGAAACAAAGGGATTTCTTAATACCCTTAATAGCTGAATGAAAGTTTAGAATATAAAATACACAATGAATTTCAAGGATAACAAGATGATTTATAAAATGCTATGCACCCGTGTATGGCAAAATTCAGTAGAATTTCATCAGACACACAATTCTATAGCTCAGGCAGATGGATAGACCATCTCTGATCCTTGACATTTGCGGAATAAATATGGTAGTGGTTTGATAACCACAATACTGATTTTCTGTGCGTGATGAAAAAGGACACATTTTATTGACATGTTTTCATATTTGGGTTAGCTATAATAATTTTGGTTGTATCATGGATTAACAGTTTACTAGTATGTTGCTTCAATATGAACAAGAGGCCCATGGGCCACATCGCTCACATATTTAAAGATTTTTCCTATATATTTGCTTGTAAAACTTTGATCCCTATTGTGGCCCAAACCTACATCTGGGGGCCATGATTTTTTCAAAATTCAATCTGGACTATGTCAGGAAACTTTCATGTAAATGTAAACTTTTCTGGCCCAGTGATTTTTCAGAAGAAGATTAATTTTTAAAGATTTTCCCTATATATTTGCATGTTAAACTTTGACCCCCCCCTTGTGGCCCCATCCTATCCCCGGGAGCATTGATTTTTACAAACTTGAATCTGCACTATGTCAGGAAGCTTTCATATAAATTTCCACTTTCCTGGCACAGTAGTTGTTGAGAAGTAGATTTTAAAAGATTTTCCCTATATATTTGTATGCAAAACTTTGATCCCCCTGTGGCCCCATCCAACCCCTGGGGGCCATGATTTGAACAAACTTGATTCTGCACTATTTCAGGAAACTTTCACGTAAATATCAGCTTTTCTGGCTCAGTGGTTCTGGAGAAGATTTTTAAAGATTATCCCTATATATTTGTATGTAAAACTTTGATCCCCTATTGTGGCCCCATCATATCCCCGGGGGCCATGATTTTAACAAACTTGATTCTGCACTATGTCAGAAAGCTTTCATGTAAATTTCAGCTTTTCTGGCCCAGTGGTTCTTGAGAAGATTTTTAAATGACCCCACCCTATTTTTTGCATTTTTGTGATTATCTCCCTTTTGAAGGGGGCATGGCTTTTCATTTGAACAAACTTGAAAGCCCTTTACCCAAGGACGCTTTTGGCCAAGTTTGATTGAATATGGCCCAGTGGTTCTGGAGAAGAAGTCGAAAATGTAAAAAGTTTACGGACAGACGACGGACAATAGGCGATCAGAAAAGCTCATTTGAGCTTTCAGCTCAGGTGAGCTAAAAATGAAAGAAAGCAGAGGTGAGCAGGCTCACATACCCCACGCTCCAGCATTGCTTAACAATGCCTCACATAATGAATGGTAATGCTATGCATTACTGCAAGAACAGGACATACGGGCTCAAAATTCTTAGTTCAATAGAGGCATAACTTCCAAAAAAAATTATTGAATCAGAATTTTCTGGGAATATGCACATCTACACAGTGTCCTTACTAACTGCAAAGTTTCATGAAATTCTGTTGAGCGGTCTCAGAGGAGTTGCCCTAACAAGAAAGGGACTGATGGATGGGTAAAAAACATTATACCCTCTGCAACTTTGTTGCGTGAGGTATAAAAAAAAAAACAAGATGCGTATGTAAAACACTGTGCTTCTGAGAGTGGTACACATGACCTTGATTTTAAATTTGACACAATAGCTTCAACCCATTACTTCAACAAGAATTTTAAGACAAAGAGAAAGACATCAAAAACAACCCACCCACCCCTCAATCTTCAAACTCTGGGTCATAAAATCAAGTACATTGCTAGTACATGTGTATGGTTTTTAGCAATACTGGACAGCTTACACAATACAAAAAATCATCCTACAATGACCTTGTACCAGGCAAATCTTGCCCATCAAAAATCTACTGGAATTTTGTTCATCTAACATCCAGGATGAGCAAATTCTTCTCATTGATACATGTACATGCTTGTCAACTATCAGATTATTAAAGGGGCAGGGACATGATTTTGGTACAAAAAATATTTAGATATCTAATTGATGATGTGATAGTACATGTATTTGATTCATGTAAAACAGCAACAAACCTAAATTTCAAAAACTGATGCAAAGATTTATAAACTTTTCATTTTCAAAACAAGGCATGGGCCCAGTCTATGTTTGCATGTCACATGACCCAACTATCAGTGTGTTTACGAAGTTGATGGCTTCAAGGAAAAAAAACTTTTATAACAAAAATGTTCTGTTCCCTTCTTTGCGCCTCCCTAAATTGATTTATCATTAACGTATGTAGAAATATTGAATGCTTCTGAGATACTTTTTAGAATCACCTCCACACATGGTTTCCTGGCTAGGACAAGCATTTTGACAAATATGATTTTGGGAGCCAAGTTTTATGTAAATACAAAGCATATCCTGTGTAAAAATATTTTTAATCCACTTATTTATGAAAGATCTTTATTTCTATAACAAAAAACTGTCAATTTCAATCGATAAAAATTCGTGTCCATGCCCCTTTAAAGATCGAAACATAAAACCCTGGTATTACCATATATTGATATGAATAAATCATCCAAATGTGTAATAGTTTAGAATTTGGATAACACTAACTCTGTAACTAAATAAAGGTTTAGAAGAATGTTTTTATGATCATTGTCTTCAGACTGCAGACCGAGTGACACCCAACAAAATGAAAAACAATATAACATTAAATTGTATACAAGTTGGAAATGAGTATTATTATAATCTAGAATGTAATTTCTATGTCCATGTAAACTGTTCTTTATGTAGAGATTTTCTGAATAAGAACTAATGTGCTAAAAAAAAAAAAACTAGCACTGTCATGACTGTGTTTATACATTGTTTCACATGGTTTAAATGCTACTTCATGTATTACTTAATACTTTTATTTTACATGTTCTGTCACATTGCTATTTTTAAGTGGTAAGAAGCAAATAAACTGACCTAAAAAGAAATTTGAGACAGTGAGTGTATATGCAGTTTATTTTATACACATTTTCTTGTTTTCGAAACAAACTCTCACAATTTTCAGTATAACTTTTTCATAGAAGGCACATTTGACACAAAATGTACGAATGAAATTTTCCCTGTGCTAGGATAGGGAAACCTAGGAGAACCAGTTGATAAAAGGGTTTTAAATTAGTTCTCAGGTCTGTCTTTGAATTAATTTTCCATGTGCAAATTCTAATACCAACTTTCTTAAATTAGTATATGTGTCATCTATGTGAACTGTGAAGGTCTAAATAACAAAAGGAGTCACAGAAGTAAGTTATTCAACACAGCTTTGATCTGTTACAGCAGATGGTCCATGTAATTACAAACTGAACAAGTCATATTTGTGCAAAAAAGCACCTAGTAAACTGTGAAACAAAAAGTAAATATCTATATAAATATATATATATATATATATATATATATATATATATATAATACATGTAACATAAGCATTAATTGTACTTCCGAACTTCTTGTTGGGGGACAATTAAATTAAACCTTAAAAAAAATACAAAATATCACAGACTGTGTAGACCCCACAATGACAATGATACAGAAACAAGGACACGTTTATACCACCGAAAACATAAAGAAAAAATGTCCTTCACTACAAATATGTCATCCTTAAAGATGGCTAAATCTACGAAGATCAAATCGCAGAAACCTTTTTAGCACACATAAATCTACCCTATAGCATTTATTTTACATATTGAATTCCCATTATTACTTTACAAAACAGGAAAGAGATGAGCTTAAAAAAATGATTGTCTTGTCTGTATTGGAATGTTTCAATGGCTGCTGGCTAATTTTCTCTAGCATGAGAATCTTGTATAACACGATTTAAACACAACCCTTAATACCATAAAATAATGGCAGAAACATTAACATACATGGATCAAAATAGCCCCAGTTCATTTATATTCAGACCATTTTAATGCTGATTAAGAACCTTGGTAGTTGTTATGATACAATAGCTCAAGTAAAAAGGTGTATGGTCAACATAGTATTTCAATTGAAACAAACTAAAATGTGATCCAACTCATCAAATTTATACTAGGAAAATCAGGTAGACATCTGTTTGTGAAAAATCAAATACAAGGGCCTTAACTCTGCTTAATATCTGTAACTAAAGCAGAAGTTTTGTAAGTTTGAGGGCCATAACTCTGCTAAAAGTAGGTCAATCAGATCAAAGCTTTGAAAAAGACCCCCCCCCCCTTTACACCATCTAATAAGTACAAAAGGCCCATGGCTCACATGTAAGTCACCTAAAAAAAACAAAAGAGGCCCATGGGCCACCTTGTTCACCTTGGCCCTGCTGTTCTTCAGCTATTGTAATTTTTAAAAGTATTTTTGCAATCTTTATTCCCATGAAAACATTTGACCCCATATTGTGGCCCCAACCTACCCTCATAGAATCACAATATAACCATGATTCAATGTCACAAGATTAAAAAATCATGGTATGAAATGCAAGGTTTTGCCATAAGGAATCTATATGCAAAATATGAAAGCCCTATCTGAAACAGTTTAGAAGATATTGCCTAGGTTAACACTTCTTAAAAGTAGGTCAAGATACAATGTCAAGGCTACAAGGTTAAAATTTTAGTACCAAAAGAAAGGTCTTATGAAAGATGTATCACTCAGCGTTCAAAAGTTATGAGCAAAGTTGAACTTCGATTAAAGTTTTCAAATTTGGATCAAACTTTAAGGGCAAGGTCACATGGTAAAACATCATGACATCAAATGAAATTTCTTGCCATAAAGAACCTATATGCTAAATATGAAAGTCATACCTTTAATAAATAGTTCAGAAGATATTGCCTAGGTTAGGTTTTCTTATAAGTATGTCAAACTAAACGATTAAGGTCACAATGTCAAGAACTTTCATACCAGAAAAAAGGCTTTATCACAAGGATATGAGAGCCTTATCAATCACCACTTAAAAGTTATGAGCAAGGCTCAAGTTTCAGACAGACAGGACTAAAAAAACATGTCTCCCCTTATCCTAACCCTGGGGTCTACAATTTGAACAAAATTGAATCTGCACTACCTGGGAATGCTTGCATATCAATGAGTAATCATGGCCCTGTTGTTCTTGAGAAGAGTTTTAAAGATTTATCATAAATATCCCATGTAAAACTTTGACCCCCTTTGTGGCCCCATCCTGCTGTCAGCAGCCATGATTTGAACAAACTTGAATCTACACTATGTCAGGAAGCTTTCATATAAATTTCAACTTCTTTGGCATAGTCGTTCTTGAGAAGATCTTGAAATGACCACACCCTATTTTTGCATTTTCTTAATTATTTCACATTTGGAGAGAGCATGACCCTTCATTTGAACAAACTTGAATTCCCTTTACCTAAGCATGCTTTGTGGCAAGTTTGGCTGAAATTAGCCTTGTAGTTCTTGAGAAGAATTCAAAAATATTAAAAGTTTATGGACAGACTAATGCCGGACAAAATGTGATCAGGAAACACTCATTTGAGCTTTCATTTCATGTGAGCTAAAACTGAGGCACTATAAGTAAAAATCTTTAGACCACTGTTGTGGATGCACTTTGGCTCTCAGGTTATGAAATGAAGAAAACTTAAAAAATAAATCCCCATGTATTTATATTGTTCAATATCAGATATAGGTACTGCACTTTGGATATAATGAACAGTTCAGGTCGGTCCCTGAATTTCAACATATCTGGAATAGACTATAATATACTATTGTTTTAGTACAACTTTTCATATGAGAAATGTAAATAGCGGCAAAAAAAAAAAAAAAAAAAAAGGAAAGAAAAAAGATTATTAATATCATTAAAGACTTTTTATCATGATAATTTTCTCTGACAAGCAAACTGTTACATCTACAAGTCTCTGCTGAAGCATCTCTCCCAAAACAGAGGTGTTCTCAGTTTCATTTGATTGGTTTTATTATCTTTTTCATTTCTTCATTTACATGTATTTAATAATTATCTTTTTTATTAAATGCTACCGGTACTTTTTCCAACCTTTGAAGGCCTCATCCTAGGTCCAAAATTTGGTGTGTAGGCCCTAGCTGGAAGATTACATGAACTAGCTATCATCATAAAACTTCTCGTATCTTAATGTTTACCCGCTACAGAACTTTACTTTTAAAACTGCACATTAGTATATCTTCTACTATGCACTGAACACAACTCATTTCTTAGTAATGTGGAAATTTACCCAGCATATTGAGACATGTGCATCATAATCTAATGTCTTGCTAAAATATTGCTAATTCTATGATTCCTAATTTTCCAAACTTGTCTAAAAATATGATAAAGTTGAAACTATATGCAGTTCTTTACAAATTCTTCTCATTTGTACATTTTTATAAATTAAGGCACCCTCCAGAAAGAAAATGGAATATGTACTATTTCATCTGTATGCTGTATGAAGGGTACAACCAATTTAATCTTCTGTGAAAATCTGTTTTTGAGCATGATTCATTTGACTTTCATCAAACAGACAAATGGAAAGGAATGTTTAAAATGGAGGTCTACGATCAGATAATAGTTTTAAGGAATGCAATAGCCCAAATGATGTCATAACTCTTGGAGCTCCGGATGAATGTGAGAAAGAATGAAGAAAGCCACATCTCTGTCAGTCCAGTACGAAGTGTGGGAGGTCAACATAGAGATGTAGCTACTGGAGAAACTAGCCTCCCGCAGCTGATAATCCAGTCTGTATTCCAAGTCTGAAAATAAAGTACAAATGAGATTTAGTCCAGAAAATAATCATAATGAAAAGCACTAGAAAATACAGAATATCTTCAAAATATAAAACCTATTAGAACCAGCATTTCCCCAGCTGTCTGTATTAAAATACAAACATATTAACAGTACTGTTGATCCCTCCAAACTTCATTGCAAACAGACAAGGGGATAGAGCAATTTGATTCGTTATTTTAATTTGATTGTCAATTTACAGATCCTTCCACTCCAGTATTGGGCAGTCTTGAAATAAAAATAAAAATTGTTTCTCTGATGAATTCAGAACCACATGTTAATTCAACTTTTGTTTTAATACTACACTCTTACTACCCAAATCCTGTAATCATTTGGCAATGCAAGTACATAAGCACAGAAGTGATTGTTATGAATAGGAATTTTAATGCAAATGAGATAATAAAAATCGATTCAAGAACAGTAATGACAGGGTTGCTTTAAACTATGTAATCTCTCATAGAAACAGCAGTACAGGTACTAAACATACTGGAAACATGACATAATGTATACCTGTCTGTCTGTACTAAATGTAGCAGGAATGAATTTATATGCATATTATTTGTGTTTTATTTTATATATTTCATCTGTCTCTGGCGTTGTGCTACCTTCAGTTAGTTGTTTATTTACACACACGTCTTATTGGACAGTTTCCACAGATGCCCACATGTTCAATCATCAAAACAATCTGTAACTTTCGTAACCTTGATTTTCATTGGATAATTATCCGAAAGTACATGATTTAACCTATTATCATTTAATAGTTTATATTCAGAGACAGGATTTTTCTGTATCATTTTTGTATCATCTTTAAATTATTTATTTATTTTTTCTCTCTTCTTTGTGTGTTGTTAAATAAACATCTTTGTCTGTTGAACTGTGTTGTCATTACGGCTGACTCAAGGTGTGAAAACATACTCAACAAGAGGCCCAAGGGCCTAGAATCGCTCTTCTGATAAATTGTACAACCCCACCATTTCTATTCTTAGCCTCTTAGTATTCTAAATCTTTAGTTAAATCCTAAGAATTCAAAAAAAGTAGGTCAATGTGACCTACTTTTTGGTCTACACATTTTGAGAACCCAAGAAATATCAACTGACAAAGTTTGATGATTTTAAGCCAATTAGTATCTGAATATTGAAATATAGCTGTCAAATTCCAATCGTAGGTCATGGTGACCTACTTTTTGGTCAGCGAACTCCGAACATGCAAGAAACATCAACTGACAAAGTTTGATGACTGTAGGTCAAATAGTATCTGAAATATATAAATATAGCCGTCAAATTCCAAAAGTAGGTCAAGGTGACCTATTTTTTCATCAATACCCTTCAAACATGCAAGACCCAACAACTGACAAAGTTTGATGACTGTAGGTCAAATAGTATCTGAATTATATAAATATAGCCGTCCAATTCCAAAAGTAGGTCAAGGTGACCTACTTTTTGTCAACACCCTTTGAACATGCAAGACGCATCAACTGACAAAGTTTGATGACTGTAGGTCAAATAGTATCTGAAATATATAAATATAGGTGTCCAATTCCAAAAGTAGGTCAAGTTGACCTACTTTTTGGTCGAAACCCTTCGAACATGCAAGACCCATCAACTGACAAAGTTTGATGACTGTAGGTCAAATCGTATTTGAAATATATAAATATAGCCGTCAAATGCCAAAAGTAGGTCACAGTGACCTACTTTTTGGTCAATACACTCCGAAGACTCAAGATGCATCAACTGACAAAGTTTGATGATTGTAGGTCAAATAGTGTCTGAAATATAGTAATTTAGCTGTCAAATACCAAAAGTAGGTCACGGTGACCTACTTTTTGGTCGACACAAACCGAAGACTGTAGACTCATCAACTGACAAAGTTTGATGATCCTAGGTTTTACAGTGCCCAAAATATGCATCTAAAATTGAAAATGTGAAATTTGAATATCTGCAAAATTCAAAAAGTAGGTCACTGTGACCTACTTTTTTTATAAATATGTTTCAAGGCCTCAAGATGCATCAACTTACAAGATTTGATGATTCTAAACCTCTCGGTATTTGAAATAACAACTTAAAATATATCTATAAATGATAAGCCATAAAATTCAGAAAGTAGGTCACGGTGACCTATTTTTCAGTTGACGCATTTCAAGGTCCCATGATCCACCAACTGACAAGTTTTGATGATCATAGGCTTCAAAGTGTCCAAGATATGCATCAAAATTAATTTTAAAATAAATACCTGCAAAATTCAAAAAGTAGGTCACCGTGACCTACTTTTGAGACAACTTGACACAAGGTCCTAAGATGCATCAACTGTCAAAATTTGATGATCCTAGTCCTTATAATGACTAAAATATCTAAGATTTAAGGAATTTAAAATTTTTTTTAATTTAGGTCAACTTTGAAGTGACCTTGAGACCACGCCCTTTGCCCCAGGGTAATGCCTTGAACAATTTTTAATCTACAACATATCCTCATCCTTATGTGTAAGTTTGGTGATAATCTGCCCTGTGGTTCTTGAGAAGAAGATTTTTTAGCAACCACTATTTTTTTTTGTATTTTCCTGATTATCTCCCCTTGTTAAAGGGTCACATCCCTCTATTTAGTATGTATGAAAGCCCTTGGGCCAATGATACCCTGTAACAAATTTGAAAAAAATTAGCCAAGGGGTTCTTGAGTTATAGCCCTTTTTCTAAAAATTTACGCACAACGCACAAATGGCCATAGCATTAGCTCTTTGAGCCTTTGGCTCAGAAGAGCTAAAAATAAGACCAAACATAATTCAAATCCAAAAGAACCTGGGAAATAATACAAATCAAGGTGCAGGTGACCAATTATTTTAAAAACAGTGTCAAAACGGTCAAACCCTCCTATCACAAGATACCGAGGATTTAAATAAAAACAATCACATCCTTTAAAGAATGAATAGGTCATTTATTACACATACAACAAGAGGTACTGTGAGCAATGCTCACCAAGAATACCCCCACCCGCTTACCCCAATCACCCAATGAGTGTTGTTAATAGGTATAAATTACCTCTTTCCTGAGTGTAAAAAAGAAAGGGCATGACAAAACCTTGGGTAGTCTCTTCTCCAGTAGTGCACTTGACCTTTGGACTCCAAAATCAATAGGGGACATCTTCGTCCCATGGGTAGTCCATATGTATGATATGGTGACTGTAGTTTGAAAGGATAACGCTTTAGAGCCCGGAAACCATATTGCTACTTCGATGTGCAGTGCGCTTAATCTTTGACCTTTTGACCCTAAATTTGATAGGGAACATCTTCGTCCCATGGGTAGTCCATATCTTTATGGTGACTGTAGGTGGAAAGGATAACACTTTAGAGCCCGGCCAGAAACCATTGTGTCTACAGACAGACGGACAACCTGATTCCTGTATAACCCCCCCCCCCTCCCCCCAACTTTGTTGTGGGGGGTATAATAAATGACAGTAAAGGGAACACAAACTAGGATTCAAATATAAGTAAAAGTTATCAACAAATAAAATGTACAGACAAAGTATAATGAAAAATTGCCACATTGTAAAATTTGCACCTGAGAACAATAGATGTGTCATCTGACATATTATGATATGACTGGTGAAAAATAATGGCATATTTGGCATATGAAAAATAGACCAAAACATTTGTACAACTTGGAAAAAAATCGGAAAAGAGGGCGTTAAAAGGCCATGTTGACAGGCCAGGCAATATTCGTGGAAATGAAATACATGCCACAGAAATATACAAATAAATGTAGAAGTTTTTTTTTGGGGGGGGGGGGGGGGAGCAGAAGCACTTTGAAAATGTTACACATATTTATATCTTCAATGTTTTTATAACATCTATAATGTACAAGGTCTGAAAAATGTCAAGCAAATGCTGTGAGAGGAGTTGGTTACACAAACTAGATTAAAAAATTACCAAGTTCAACTACATCATGTACAAGTTCATTTTTTGAAGAATGTCCAATCACCTTCAAAAAGACACATGCACATTTTCAGTGTTTTCATAACAGCTGTGCAAGGTCTGAAGGATGTTAAATAAATGCTGTAAGAGGAGTTGATTACAAAAATAGGTACCATCTATTCAAGACATGCTTAAACAAGAGGTCCAAAGACCACATTACTCACCTGAGTTACCTTGGCCCATATTTCAAGATTTTCCTTATATATTCGCATGTAAAACTTTGATCCCTATTGTGGCTCCAACCTACCCTCAGGGGACATGGTTTTAACAAACTTGAATCTGCACTATGTCAGAAAGCTTTCATTTAAATTTCAGCTCTTCTGGCCCAGTGGTTCTCGAGAAGAAGATTTTTAAATGACACCACCCTATTTTTGCATTTTTGTGATTATCTTCCCTTTGTTGGGGGCATTCATATGAATAAACTTGAATCCCCTTCACTCAAAGATGTTTTGTGCCAAGATTCATTGAAATTAGCCCAGTGGTTCTAGAGAAGATTTTTAAAAGTTGTCAATGCATGTTAACTATTTTGCTATTAAGTTATCTCCTTTGGAAAGGGGTGTGGCCCTTCATTTGAACACACTTAAATCCCCTTCACCCAAATATGCTTTGTGCCATTTTTGGTTAAAATTGGTCCAGTGGTTCTGGAGAAGATTTTTAAAAGTTGTAAATATATTTTCACAATTTTGCTATTATCTCCCCTTGGAGAAGGGCTTGGCCCTTCATTTGAACAAACTTGAATCCCCTTCACCCAAGGATGCTTTGTGCTAAGTTTGGTTGAAATTGGCCCAGTGATTCTGGAAAAGGAGAGTTTTAAAAGTTGTTAATGTATTTTCACTATTTGCTATTATCTGCCCTTGGAGAGGGGCATGGTCCTTCAATTGTACAAACTTGAATCCCCTTCACCCAAGGATGCTTTGTGCCAAGATTGGTTGAAATTGGCCCAGTGGTTCTAAGAAGATTTTTAAAAGTTGTTAATGTATTTTCACTATTTTGCTATTATCTCCCCTTGGAGAAAGGCGTGGCCCTTCATTTGAAGAAACTTGAATCCCCTTTACCCAAGGATGCTTTGTGCCATGTTTGGTTGAAATTGGCCCAGCGGTTCTAGAGAAGAAGATTTTTAAAAATTGTTAATGTATTTTCACTATCTTGCTTTTATCTCCCCTTGGAAAGGGGCATGACCCTTCATTTGAACAAACTAGAATCCCCTTGCCAAGTTTGGTTGAAATTGGCCCAGTGGTTCTAGAGAAGATTTTTAAAAATTGTTAATGTATTTTCACTATCTTGCTTTTATCTCCCCTTGGAAAGGGGCATGACCCTTCATTTGAACAAACTAGAATCCCCTTGCCAAGTTTGGTTAAAATTGGCCCAGTGGTTCTGGAGAAGAAGTCGAAAATGTGAAAGTTTACAGACTGGCGGACAGACAGATGGACGACAGACCTGACAATGGGTGATCAGAAATTCAGATCAGGTGAGCTAAAATTCATAAATTTCAACTACATGCATTATTTTTCAGAAAATGTCTGATCACTTTCATAAAGACACATGCATATCTCAATGTATCCATAACAATTGTACAAAGTTTGAGGAACATCAAGTTAGAGGCGTGAGAGTTCGTTAACACAAAGTAGGTAACCCACTGCAGGGACATCTGCCCATCCACCATTTTATAAGCTCTGCCCACCCACCATTCACCATTTTATAAGCTCTGCCCATCCACCATTCACCATTTTATAAGCTCTTCCCATCCACCATTTTACAAGCTCTGCCCACCCACCATTCACCATTTTATAAGCGTTGTGCAACTCGGCCAAAAATGAATAATTCAAAACAAAACTATCCTTTTATGTGGTTTGTGTATTGTCACAAAAATATTGGTTGTATGTGATATGTTGAGCCTCTTTTGACAATGATGTGCAATATGATGTCATGCATTGCATACTACCAAGGAAGACCGATGATGTCAACAAAACAGTTTTGGTGCAAGGGCACACATGCAATTACTGGCATGTTTGAGGTCAATATGATGAACAATATTCCCAAAACCTGAAGGGTGAGGTGAATATACTAATTTTTGCGTGTAGCTACAGGATTTTATTATATGATTACCTGTGTGGTCAATTTCCTGCAGGACATCTTTGCGTTCTTTGATGTGCTTTTCAATTTCCTGAACATCTTTCTCCATCTTTTCAAGCATCTTCAGCTCAGCTGACATATCATCAGATTCTTTTCCTTTCAACCATTTAACTGCAATTATTCATTTAAAATTTAGCATTGCTGGATATCATAAACATTTCCATAAAAAAAATAAAAAATTACTACTTGACCTGATGCTAAATTACAGCTGGTTATATACATGTGCAAATATTTGGACAGGAATGTACTAACGAGTGTTGTCCCAAAAAGTCGTAGACAATGTTGATAATTTTTTTTAAATACGCATCAAATCCTTTAAACAATTTTTTACATGAAAAAACTCTTTAACTTATTCTAAACTAATATGTAAAATTTAAAATAAGTAATAAAAGAGATGAATGAGATGTTACTGAATAAAAAGCTATCCATCTGCATTGTTGGCACATGTACAAAAATAAGTAGATATTTTCTTTGTACCACCCAATTAGATGAAAGCAAATAATTTCAAATTAGATATATCGCATTCAAATTTACATCAATGGAATCTGTGATGTTTTCCGCATTATTTAATATACTGGTTTTACAATCGCAGGACCTCATAAACGGCAGAGAAGTGATGTCATTTTTAAACGTACCTGTAATGAAATTTGCGCAATATGACGACGTCAATGGCATTCTTGGCACACGAGAAATCATAGAATATGCTGGCCATGGTTTGACCCCCACTCAAACAAAACACGATGGATAGCACATCAGATCACCAGAATGTTAGTGGGGCATTAATGTTTAAATAGCACAAGAGATTTGTACAGGGAATGACATCTGAACCAAAGATGGGAAGGCCAAAAAAGAGAAAATAACGACTGCGAAATCCTGAAGTTAAAGAACATCATGTAAGGGATGAAAATGAAATTTGTGTGCTGACAGCTATGAACGTATGTTTTTTTTAATTTGTGGTCTACTGTCATTATGAAAAAAAATATAACAATGAAACTCAATTGTACAAAAAAAAACCCCACAAAATGATGCTTTTAAATAACAAGAGAAAATTAATATTTCTTTGTAAAAATCATAAATGAGTAATAACATTGTCTACCACTTTTTGGGACAACCCTCGTATGTATAGTAGAAATGGAGGGAGACTGCAAATCAAGTACTGTATAGAGTCATTCAGGGTCATGATGTTTTCTAACAGCACATGATCACAGTTGTATCAACTTGTGGAAAATTTTCTTTTACCTTTCACATTTTTACATGCATAAGAGATTCTATAAGCGGTAATCTAATAATTTAATAGCACTTGTAAAATGCAATTTTGATTTTTTTCGTTGACTTTATCAACATTCTTTATGTTTTGTAAACTAAAGTTGCCATTAAATCGTGTCACATGACCTCATAGTGTGTTCGGCTACTCTGATTTCTATTTTGTTGCAATGGCAATATTGCTCAGTAGCATACGGAATTCATATTTTCTTTAGAATCATTCATCAAATTACATCACATGCATTTTAATAAATTAAATTGTAAAAAAAAGAAAAGAAGCCATTTATAAACAAGAGGCCCACAGGCCTTATCGGTCACCTGAGTACTTGTGAAAAAGTATCACTACTCCCACAGGCCTTATCGGTCACCTGAGTACTTGTGAAAAAGTATCACTACTCCCACAGGCCTTATCGGTCACCTGAGTACTTGTGAAAAAGTATCACTACTCCAAAGGGCTATGAAATCTCGAATTTTTTTTTACTGTTTTGAATATCTAAGCTAAATTCTAATGTTCAGCAACAGTATAAAACAAGATGTGTAAAATAACCATTTTTTGTACATCCTTTTCTGCTATTCCTAAGTATGCATTTAGATTTTATACAGTATCAGAAAACTTACAGATAAATACTGTATACATGTACTACGTTTGGCCCCACCCTGGGGTCAGAACCCCTACCCCGGGGATCATCAAAAAAGGACTACATCCTCTTTCTGAATATCCATTTACTTTCAATTTAGTATCAATAACACAAAAGAAGATGTTATCTAAGTGTTATACACTTAAACATTATATAGTAACTTTGGCCCCACATTGGGGTCAGAACCTCTACCCCGGGAATCATGAAATTTACAAGTTTGGTAAAGGACTACCTGTTCTTTCTAAAAATCCATTTAGTTTCAATCTAGTACCAATAACACTAAAGAAGATGTTATTTAAGTGTTTTACACATAAACACTATATAGTAAGTTTGGCCCCACTCTGAGGTCAAAACCCCTACCCCGGGGATCATGAAATATACAATTTTGGTGGAGGCCTTCCTGCTCTACATCACTAGGCATTTAGTTGTTGTTGTTTTTTTTGTTTTTGTTTTTTTTTACACATGTGTGGTTGCAGAGAAGATTTTTGAAAATTGGTCAATTTTGGGAAGTTTTTGCCCCGCCCCCAAGGCCCCAGGGGGTGCAAGAATCATGAAATTTAAAATTTACTTCCCCCTTGTCCCACAGATGCTTCATACCAAATTTGAAAAGAATTGGTATAGCAGTTATCAAGAAGAAGTTAAAAATGTGCATTATTCACACATTTAATAACTGACCATTTTGGCCCCACCCTGATACCAAAACCCCTACCCCTGGGATCATCAATTTATAATTTTGGAAAAGGACTACCTGTTTTTTCTGAATATCCATTTAGTTTCAATTTAGTATCAATAACACTAAAGAAGATGTTATTTAAGTGTTTTACACATAAACACTATATACCAAGTTTGGCCCCACCCTGGGGGTCAGAACCCCTACCCCGGGGATCATGAAAGTTACAATTTTGATAGAGGCCTTCCTGCTCTACATCACTATGCATTTAGTTTTTCTTACACGTGTGCAGTTGTAAGAAGAAGATTTTTGAAAATTGGTCAATTTTGGGCAGTTTTTGCCCCGCCCCAAGGGCCCCAGGGGTGCTGGAGTTCTGAAATTTATAATTTATGTCCCCCTTGTCCCAAAGATGCTTCATGCCAAATATGAAAAGAATTGGACTGGTAGTTATCAAGAAGTTAAAAAATGTTCAATTGTTAACGCACAACAACCAATTGCAATAGGTCACCTGAATAAACTCAATGTAAATTGTCTCAACTTCCTTTATATTGTATAAAATTAGCAGAAATAACTCATTCTTTAATTATACACAAATTTTATACTTAAGAACAGGTGAATGGTCATAACAAATCCTTTATTTATGTAAAACATGGTTTGGTTTAAACCTAAAACAGTCAATCAAATCCTGGCTCCCTTGAGAAGGAGAGAGGCAGAGTAGCAATTGTGAAATTCAGGATTTCTCAAAGTCTTTGTTATCTCAACACGATAAATATTACCAATGAGATATATTACCAATGAGATATATTACCAATGAGATATATTCTCCAATGCAGTACTTGATCATCAAAAGAAAATCAAATATCTTATGTATTAACATAAAATTATGTACAGTAAAAGCGGTTATTTACGCGTGGGGGAAATTTACACTAATTACATGGTCACGTAATAAGTGCATAAATTCCCCCAACGTATAGTTATAAATATTTGATATAATATATATTATATTTAGTAACCATATATCCCCCCCACATAATGTTGGAGGTGGAAAAATGCGTACTTGACCCCCAGTGTAAATAACCACTTCTACAGTAATGTACATGCAACCATCACCAAATAAAAATGTGAAAATAAATGGATAACACCATCACCATAGATACCCACAGACAGAAAACCCCTGGTTATGAGCAGGAGAGGAGTCTCGGCTATTATGAAGAGCAGAATCGATGTTATCATTCCCATCTACTGGGTCACCTTTGTCTGTTATTTTGTCTACTGATGCTGAGGGCTTGAAGGCAGCATAAGCTTTGGTTTTCATTTCATTATAAGCTTCTTTCTGTTTGCTGTCGAATCGGTGAATTGGTAGAGGCATGATGGTGGCATAATGCTTCAGAATGAGTGGTTCAAGTCGGTAAGCCTACGAAAAAATATGTCCACAAATTCACAGATGAGACACCTCTAAAATGAAATTTTGAGTATCATATCTGAAAATATGGGCTTAAATCATATATTTAAGAGCTTGTAGCTTACAACTATGGAGCATTAATTGGGAAGATTGGAAATATACCGCATTCTTGATTATCATCTGTCAATGTCTTTGATGTCACAATGAAGAGTACAGGTGTAATTAAGCATGCATCATATGTCACTTCACAACAAAAAAATCAACCCAAAGTTTTTGACAAGACCCCCCCTTTTGTGTGCTAACTTTAAATTAATTCATAAATAGTTTGCAATGAATAGGGGAGACATTAAGATTTTTAAACAAATGAAAAAAGCAGCAAAATATAACCATGGTTTTCAAAATTTGCGACATCTATCCCAAAAATACATACAAGCTTACTAGATCTTCAAACAGTAAAACTGGTGTGAGATTCAAACTTATGGCCTAGAGAACAAAATCTGATGTTCTAACCGACTGAGCTGAGTGGAAGGACACTATACTGTAATAGATGATGAGAGATACCAGTAATAAAAAAAGTTGAGGTTGATAATGGAGGTGTCCAACAACACATTATTATACAATGAAAAAAAAAAAAACAAGCGAAAAAAGGTAGAACATGGAATGTCATTACAAAATATATATCCATCAATTGTATGGAGTCAAAACAACAGAGATTAATTGGTAAATGGAATTGCAAATTATCTACAAAAATGCACAAAAATGACTGAAGTGAGGATCTCTTTAAAAACCTCAGGTAATTTTTTTTTTGACAAAGTGCTATAAAATCATTTTTTAGGACAGTTATGATATTCAAATAAATAAATGTCTTCCAATTTATCATAAATATTTAATGATCATCAATCCATTTCAGAAAATATCACCCGATACTCATTGTATTTCTTATGATACATGTACAGTGATCCCCCACTATATTGCCCCCCCCCCCCCCCCCCCCCCCCCCCCCCCCCCCCCCCCCCCCCGTTATAATGCCACCCCCGCATATCTGATACACATTGTATTTGTTATGATACATGTAATTTGCCTGATGCACATTGTATTTGTTATGATACATGTAATTTGTCTGATGCACATTGTATTTGTTATGATACATGTAATTGCGAAGTGGATTGAAATTCTCTTCAAAAACTACAATGTCAAGCAATATTTTCAAGGTTGTCCGTGCTGAATTTTTATTTTTATTCTAAATTTCATTAATCCAATGTTTTTATGAATTTGTGTGCTAAATCATATCTGCCCCTTTCATTGTGACATTAAATGACTGTAACAAATGACAGTCATGAATGCTTATCTTGCCAGTCAATCTTAATCTTAAATTGTCTGAAATACTGACACATGTATTGTCACATTGGTAATTTAAACCTGAACTCTGCATACACCTTCTCATATTAGTATGAAGTTTGGTTCAAATAGAATGCAATGCACATACATTTGAGCCATTTAAGAAATTTAATTTTTGAAACTATATGAGGATATGAACTGCAAAGCCTCTCACTTACATACTTCATGAAGCATGTTAATATTTCATGAAAAGTTCATACCTTCATGTACGTTCAAAAATGAAATTTATTTCTTATATTTACATATTCTACTTTCATTTCTGTTGGAATTCCCAGCCGTTAAAATAGAGGTGCAATATTTATCAAGTATACATGTAGTTCTGAATTCATACATGCATTGTTTGCAAACTGCAGCATGTTCATGAAGAAATGTCTACCCTTACAATTTGTAAAGATGTCAAAGACATGTAAATATATCTACATATATATCACAAAACAGTATAGATCGAGACATGAAGAATAATTCCAAACTCTTTTATATGCATTTTCATGAAAAATCTGTACAAACAATTTTTAAAAAAAGAAGGAATTTCCTTACAACAGGGTCATAGGGGTGGTATATGTTGAAGAGGCGTTTACAGAGACTGGGAGGCATTATGTGATCTAGGGTCCCTTTTCCTTGAGGCCTGAACCCCCTAAGTGCCAGGAACACAGCTAGCGGAGAACCAAGGCAGAACATGTTTTCTATCTGAAAAGGAATGTACAAAATCAGTGTAATACTCAACATCATACAGACAGAATCCCCTATCTACAAAAGTAACTGTGTATAAGGTATGAGTACTTTCTATTAACAGGATTCTAATATACTGTATAGTGGGTTCATACCCATGGGCTTTAGTATATTTCATTTCTTGCCACTCAATGTTCCCTGGTCTTATCAAATTCACAAAGTATAGCTGTTAAAAGAATCCAGTTAGTAACTAAGGACTGCAAACAGTTCACCCTGTTACAATCTGTACAAACTCACATAGCAACTCTTTTGTTTCAGACTGTCTAGCTCTAAGGACAATTACACGGTATTTTAAACAATATGGGATGTAAATAGAATTTACACTAGGCCTATACTGTTTGTGATACCTTGTTCTTCTTCATCAAAGATTTTAAAAAGAATTTTTTTCTTTACATGCCTCTATGATTAACCATACATCCTCTTTGTTGCCTTACCCTTGCCCAATGTGTCCAATACACTGTAGTTTGAATATGCTTTAATCTTATAATTTACTTTACATGAGAATGCTTTAACATTATTTTGACAAATTCAGTGTATAAATAACAATACAGTCATTCTATATTGCTCATATCTTTGCAACTTTACATTGTACGTGGGTAAAATTTAACTATCAGTTGACAAAAAGAAAACGATCCAAACTATTAGCTGGCAGAAAATAAATTGATCCAAACAATTGGATGACAGAAAGAAAACAATCCAAACGATTGGCTGACAGAAAGAAATTGGTCTAAACGATTGGTTGACAGAAAGAAATGGATAGAAAAGATTGGCTGACAGAAAGAAATCCAAACTATTGGTTGACAGGGAGAAATCGATCCAAACTATTGGCTGACAGAAAGAAAATGTATCTACTGTAGTAATCAGTTTATTATAAATGTAAGATTATATCAAAGTCACCAAAAATTTAAATAGTATTTGTATGGTCATTTGAGTTTGTGTGTGGAAGAAAGTTTTTGTATACATGTAAACAATCATTTTGAGTGAGATTCATCATAAATTTTCGAAACCAAAAAATGAAACCCCTGAATGACTGTACAGTCATTTATACACCATAAAATTACAGAATTGTGGTTTTCAAAATATTTCCTGTACAAATTTCTTTTAAATTTTGCATCCCCACTGTGGCCCATAAGGAGATAGTTCGAAAATTTAAAAAAAATTAAATCTACACTGCACAAGGAAGATTTAACAAAAGTTTTGTAAGAATTGCTAGTCCTTCTGTTTATTCTTCAAATAGCTTATTCTGAGAGTCTGTGAAGGATGAAAGGAGAAAATAATTCCTATCCACTCCTAAAATCTAGAGTGTTAGTATAGAAACTTGAAAGGAGAAGATAATGAAGATTATTTGAATTCAATGTCAAATAATCCAGCTTAATTTACCAAAGTTCTTTGCGTATATTACTTTGTTTTATCGCCTTGGTGGCTTTATGATGTCACATTTGTTTTATGACTTATTCGTATAACACATAACTAAGTGCGACTTAACCAAACAGCCCAATACCTATCTCTTCCGTTTTCGCCTAAAAACAGACAGGTCACATTTTTTCCTTTCTCCTTCCTTATTCATGTCCCATTGTTACTTAATCAAGGCAGGTCTGGGGATATAATACAGGAAAGTGTCCGTCCGATCTGGCCTGTTGTTCCCTGTCCATCAGTCATACAAAGACAGAGGGACTAATGTGTACAGTGGCTCACGTGAAAAAGTTTTGATTTAAGTTAATTGGGGCACACAGGACTGCAATCTTGGCATCCTCTCCACCTCCTTAACTGGAAGGGGAGACCCCAGTTCCGGAATACCAGGGGGAGGTACTAATATAACTCACCGGGGGGCAATTTGGTGGAACAGGGTAAAGCAAATCGGATGGGCCCCTTTCAAGTCCCTTGATGTCGCAGTCTGGGACGTCAGCTCTCGTGCTCACACGAGGCCACCAGTTTGCCCTAATACCTATGGTCAGTACTCCGGATATCCCTCTAGACCTACAATTTTTTATTCTTGTACATGTAACATGTGGCTGTAGCTGCCATTTCACCCTGTGTGTACTATTTCCATTTAGTTCTAATTGTATCATGTTTATGAAATATGTCTGGTTACTCTAATAAATATAGTAAACTCAGTATGTGTCCTCTATTCAGCTAAAAGGTCAATGGGCCAAGAGTGGGCACCTGATATAGTTATATATGGGCTACCACCGGAGTGTTCAATTAATCCACTCCTAAAATCTAGGGTGTTATTATAAAAAATCAGTATATGCACCCAGGGGTGCATGAGCCGAGTTGCATGGGATACATTGTAAAACCAGGAATGATGTGGCATATTTATAATTGTGAAGAACTAATTTTAGTTTTAAACTTTTCGAGTTACTGTCCAGAAACCATATTTGTCTGAAGCTTTCAATCTATATTCGGTCACTGTAACTTTGACCTTTTTTCTCCAAAATCAATAGGGGCCTTGCTTTGCTGGTATCCAAAAATATATCAAAGTTTCATTTGATTCAAATTAAAAATTTTCGAGTTATCCTCAGGAAACCAATTTTTTTGTTGGAATTTTAACTATATTTTCGGTCACTGTGACCTTGACCTTTGACCTATTTTCTCCAAAATGAACAGGGGTCTTACTTACCTGGTACACAACAATATCTTAAAGTATCATTTGATTCGGATTTGAACTTTCTGAGTTATCCTCTGGAAACCAAAATTATTTGGAATTTTAAATCTATTTCGGTCACTGTGACCTAGACCTTTGACCGATTTTCTCCAAAATCAATAGGAGTCTTCCTTACCTGGTACACAACAATATCTTAAAATATCATTTGATTCGGATTTAAACTGTCTGAGTTATCATCCGGAAACCAAATATTTCTGAAATTTTCATTCTATATTCGGTCACTGTGACCTTGACCTTTGACCTTTTTCTCTCCAACATTAATAGGGGTCTTCCTTACCTGGTACCCAACAATATATCAAAGTTTCATTTGATTCAGATTTAAACTTTCGGATTTATCATCCGGAAACCAAATTTTTCTGAAATTTTCATTCTATTTTCGGTTACTGTGACCTTGACCTTTGATCTATTTTCTCCAAAATCAAGAGGGATCTTCCTTACCTGGTACCCAACAATATATCAAAGTTTCATTTGATTAGATTGTAAACTTTTTGAGTTATCATCCGGAAACCAATTGTTGATGCCCAACCGCCCGCCCGCCTGCCCGCATCACCAAACCAATAGCTGAGTTCAACTTCGTTGCAACTCGGCTAAAAATAATTCCTATCCACTCCTAAAATCTAGTGTGTTATTATAAAAACTAATTCCTATCCACTCCTAAAATCTAGTGTGTTATTATAGAAACTAATTCCTATCCACTCCTAAAATCTAATGTGTTATTATAGAAACTAATTCCTATCCACTCCTAAAATCTAATGTGTTATTATAGAAACTAATTCCTATCCACTCCTAAAATCTAGTGTGTTATCATAAAAACTAATTCCTATCCACTCCTAAAATCTAATGTGTTATCATAGAAACTAATTCCTATCCACTTCTAAAATCTAGTGTGTTATTATAAAAACTAATTCCTATCCACTCCTAAAATCTAGTGTGTTATTATAGAAACTAATTCCTATCCACTCCTAAAATCTAATGTGTTATTATAGAAACTAATTCCTATCCACTCCTAAATGAAAGTTGATATAACTCACCAAAACGTGATGGGTTACTGTCCAGAGCTATCTACTCGCAGCCCGCCAATATCAGAATCTCCTTCGCACCAAAGAGTTCCAATTCCGCTTCCTGCGGATACAACTAATAACCAAAACGAACTCATATACAGCGATGAACCAAAACGGCCAATAATGTCAAATAGAAGGAACTTAACAAATTCCCCTTCTTTCTTTTTAAAGTAAAATAGTGTCATTCAAAATATACTGTACATATCTACACGGTTCCTTTTTCTCTGTTTACATTTTCAAGCACTGATCCCGCCAAGCACCTGTCTCTAGTGCTTTAAGCAGGTTCAAGGGTGAGGCTCCCTTTTTAGTTAAGCAATCTGCAAGTTGGCTTTTTGTTTCAATCCATTTGACGGCCACAATTTGGCAGTTGTTTATCAGTTCCTTGATGCCACTTATTTCAAGCCTCAATCGTTTTTCATTTGTTTGTTTGGTGGACATAATAGCATCTAATAAAGAATGAAAGTCAGTGATGCAAATAAATTGTAGGCTGATCGGATTTGCTTTTTCGGTCATAAGTTCAGTGTATAAAGATGCCAGATAAATTGCATTATCAATTCCATCTACCATTGCAAGTGTTTCTGCCGCTAAAGTACTACACACTATTCTTCTTGTTCTTTTTGATGTCCATGTGAGTGGTGAAATAATACCATTTTCGCCAACAAGTGCTATAAAGTGACCTCCTTGGGTCCCACCATCAGGCAAATTTCCCAGAGACGAGTCACTGAACATCAAAAGTTTTACATTGTCATTTGGTCCTAAATATTGAAATTTAAGTGACACATTTTCTGACTTTAAGTTTTTGATTACTTTGTTAGCATCAATCAGTGTTTGTACAGTTGCAGTTTTTAAACTAGAAGCTAGATATGATGCTTCAAATATTACATCTGGACGAGATTGTCTTGCCATCCACAATATTTGTCCTATTTTTGACTCAAGTTGTTCCTTCTCAATACTATTAATTGGTGCTGACTTATCAGCTTGTCTACATTTCTCAATAGGTATTGACTGCATGTTGTTTTGATACGACTTTTGTTGTAAGATGATGTTCTTTCCACACTTTGAAATTTCGATTCCAACAAACGGAAATGAACCATTTTTTTCTTGTTCCTCTCTTCCAACATAAAAAGCTGAACGAATTTTGTTTATTACTTCCCTCTCAAATTCTAGAGTTCCACCCCATAAAAAGTCCTCCACGTGACAAGCAAGCACCCCATCTACTAATCCAGTTTTATTTCTCCAAAAGAATACAGCTGGGTCAACCTTTGATACATGTACATTACATTGTTCAAGTACTTCTTTTACTCTATTGTACCAGCTAAGGGAGGCATCTGACAAACCATACACACATTTACGAAGCTTCCAAACAACGTCTTTACAATTAGCCTCAGGAGGTGGCTTTACAAAAATTTCTCTTTCTATCTCAGCCCCTTGTAAAAATGCAGTTTTTATGTCCATTGTATGTGTTTGCCATCGTCTCTGAGCCAAGACTGCTAGCACAAGTCTGAGAGAGTCTGAACCATATGTTGGTGAATCTTTCAGCAGATTTTCTTTGTCAATTTCCTCAAATCCTCGAGCCACCAATCTTGCCTTGTGTATTGAACCATCAGGTGTGTCCTTAAGATTACATATCCATCTTGTCGAAATACATTTCTGCCCAATGTTTTTATGTTCAACATATACACCATTTCTCTTCCATGACTCAAGATCTTTCATTTTTGCATCCTTGAAGGAAATATTCTCCAATACTAAGGCAGTATCATTATCATGATCTGATTTTGAATTGTCATTTATGTTTTCAAGCTGTTCAACTTTGCTCAAATCAACTGAAATTTCTGCTCCTTTTAGACTTTCTGGTTCCATATATTCCAGGTTAAACCAGTGCTTGTTATTACCTGTCAATTTTCCTGCACGACCAGTAACCTTAGCAACACAATGTTCTCCATTTTCCACATTATGATATCCTACTTTAATGTCCTTAAGTTTAAACCTTTCAGGCTCATCATTTCCAGTTGCCTCTTCGTTGATATTTTCATTATCATTGTCCCTATTGTCTATCTGTTCAGTCTCTGAATCACTATCATATATGTAAGTAGGGTCTTTTTCACTACATGTACTTGTATTTGTATTCGCCGCTAACTTGTTATTATTGGTAACTTTGACAATTTTATCTTCCATTTGCGACGTCTTTTTCAGTCTACATTGATGAACTCTAACTAATATTCCTCCATGTCTAATAAAAATAACAGCTCCATCTTGACCAATAACCACCCCAGGGCCTTTCCATTCATTACTTTCATTCCTCTTGTAGTATACCTTGTCTCCTGTATGATATCGTATACCACTTGGGCGTGTTTGTTTTCTGAAAGCTCTCTTGATCCTTTCTGAGCACTCACTCTTAGTGAAAGCAGAACGAGCAGAGTGTAATGCCTCAATATGTCGTCCAACAACAGCACTCATTGTTGTCCCCTCTAACGCAGGAGGTTTGCTTGTTAGTACACTCGGAAGATTAGGGTTTCTGCCATAAACCAACTGATATGAACTGTATCCATGAACATTGTCCAAAGCATTCTTGGCCATTAAAGCCCAGTTTAATGCAGTTTCCCAGTCACATCGGTTATCTGCTTTAATCTTCATCAAAATTTCAGTGAGTGTTTGGTTATGCCGTTCAAGTAAACCATTGCTCCATGGGCTATATCCTGCTGTCATTTTTACTTCTATATCAAAATTTTCAGCCATATCACGCACTTCATTATTGTTAAATTCCCCACCATTATCGCTATACAGTCTCTTGGGGGCTCCATGAACTGCAATCCATGATTCTAAGAACTTTTTTACAAACTCAGAAGAACGCTTTGACCTCATAATGCTTCCTGCACTGAATCTAGTAAACTCATCGATAATGTGGAGGTAATAAATGCCATGTTCAAGTTAATGTAAATCAACGGCTACAGTTTCATTAAATTGAGTAGCTAATGGCAGTCCTACAGCTGGTCTCGGTACTGGTTTCTTATTGACAATACAGATTTCACATTTTTCGCACACTGAACGCAATAGCTCAATAGTTTCTTGATCACTTGTTCCTGCATTTATCAAAAGTTTGCTCAGACGATCAACAGACGCATGTCCGAATTGCTTGTGTAGCTTGTCAAGAGCTTTCATCTTCTCCTTTTGTGTCATTTCAGTAAACTCAAGTACTTCCTCAAGTTCATTTTCACAAGTTTTGTCATTGGCTTTGAGAATATTTACACAATAATGACCACTTGACGTGCATTCTAAGCATACTGGGCTGCCAAACATTGTAACTTTATCGTTTTTTAAGTCCAAGACAGTACCTGCTTTCTTAAGCGAAGATTTACTCAGCAAAAGGGGAATGTCAGCTTTTACCACTTCTATCTCTATTTTGCACAGTGTTTTTCCAAATTCAGCAGGAATGATTGCTCTACAAAATGAGTTGACAACTTTTCCATCTCCAAACTTGAAGGCCCGGTTACTAGGGAAAGTTTGAATGTCATTATCATTTGCTACCTTTACAAAGTGTTCAAACCATTTCTCTCCGCACACGGTTCTTGTACATGCTGTGTCTATAATCGCAGATCCTGCAGATTCTAGTACGAAGATTTCATTAGCTGAAGGTTGCTCTTTCGTGAAAAGTGTTACATTGCAGTTTTCAATGATATCTGACTCACTTTCAGTGATTTTTGCTGAACTGGTTTTATCAGGACAGTCTTTCGCCCAGTGGAAAACACTTTGACAAACAGCACACTTGGTTCTTTTACCAAATTTGTTTATGGGGATGGTGCCTGTTAGTTTAGTGTCGGGTTTACTGTTGAAGCACCTTTGCTGTGTATAAGACACTGGTTCTTGTTTGATGGTAATGCTCGGTGTGTCAGTGGCACAAGCACTGGGACTTTCTCCAAATATGCGTTGCAGGGCAGATTTCATGGCGGCATATTTAAGATCACTTGATGCCGTAAGAGCCAACTGTTTGTCCTTAGTTGATAGTCCAGCATTGTCTAACAATTTAAACGCTAACACAGCATCAGGCAGTGTCATCTCATATTTCTTAGCTTTGTTGTAACGTTTGTCAAACTCCATTATATAATCTGACATAGACATTTCATCAGGTTTGTGATATGAGTCAAAGTTTTTGTAAGCTTCATATGCCTTATCTTTATCATCTCGTTTGAAAACTTTATCCAAACTTGCTATCAATGTTTCCATTCCCGTTTCTTTTGCAAGATCGGCGGCCGTGATTTCCATGGCGACATCTCTTGCATTTCCTTTCAACGACAAAGAAACGGCAAGGGTGTGCTTATTAGCATCAAGATCTGTTACCAGTTTCCAAACTTCAATTTCATTTTTCCACGTTTCATACGTCATTAATTTCGGGTCGAATGATGGCGGATTCTTAAAACTATTACTTGCCATTTTCCTTTCGGCTTTTCCGTGGGTCTGCTACCATGAAAGTTGATATAACTCACCAAAACGTGATGGGTTACTGTCCAGAGCTATCTACTCGCAGCCCGCCAATATCAGAATCTCCTTCGCACCAAAGAGTTCCAATTCCGCTTCCTGCGGATACAACTAATAACCAAAACGAACTTATATACAGCGATGAACCACAACGGCCAATAATGTCAAATAGAAGGAACTTAACACTAAAATCTAATGTGTTATTATAGAAACTAATTCCTATCCACTCCTAAAATCTAGTGTTATTATAGAAACTAATTCCTATCCACTCCTAAAATCTAGTGTGTTATTATAGAAACTAATTCCTATCCACTCCTAAAATAAGAAACTTGGCTCCAAATTACAAATTAGTCCCTAACTCACAGAGACATCAATTTGGCACAAAATATCCATGAGTAAGAACATTTTCAGAGATTACAGTTTTAAAAAGAAATTGAAACTGTGTACAGTAAAATAAACTTATAGCAAAGTGCTGGGGGACAAACAATTTTGATTCATTATATACGTAATTTGTTATATCTAATAAGTTCATGTTTTAAAACTATACTTGGCTGTAAGCGTGAATTCATTATACGAGTGTTTGATTTAACCATGTTTTACTGTAAGTGTGAATTCAGTATAGGAGTGTTTGATGTAACCATGTTTTACTGTAAGTGTGAATTCATTATAAGTGTGTTCACTGTAACCATGTTTTACTGTAAGTGTGAATTCATTATAAGTGTGTTCACTGTAACCATGTTTTACTGTAAGTGTGAATTTATTATAGGGGTGTTTGATGTAACCATGTTTTACTGTAAATGCACAATGAATAAAATCATCTCCAGACAGTTTGCAGTAGATCACCTTAGAGACCCACGTGACCTAAAAATCAATAATAGACTGAATTCTCGAAAAATATAATTCTTACTGTGAAAGACAATGTTGGTCCACATTTTTTCCTGTGTTTTTCTTGAACATCTTTCAGAATCGATTCAACAGCTGTGGCTCTGTTTTAAAAACATATTTGTATTTTAATCTGCACAAAACGTCTTTTACATATGTGATAAGAAAATTGCAAACTCCATAAATTACCATTGCTGAACTCAAAAACAGACAAATTATGACCAAAATACATAATTTGTAAAGAAAATTGATTTGTTTTAACCTGAAAAATCATTCATTTTTAAAAGGTATACATTTCATCATTTAAATGGTATGGATCTAAATCCTCTACAAACAAGAGAATCTGAACAATAAAGAATTATAGATGAATCATCAACCACAAAACCTCCATAAATATGCTTACTTTTTTTTTAAAAAACAAGGAAGTTTGACCTCACTATAGATTGTGTTAGTATTCTACAGTAACATACTTTTCCTTAGCCTCGTGGATTTCTTTCTTGATTTCACTTGAATCAGAGTCTTGCTGTTCCTCCTCCTATAAACAATAAACAAAAAAATCAACAAATAATTTACATCTCAAACAGTTTTATGAACACCTTATTTATCTGGTACTGTAGATCACCTTTATTTTGCGAGTGATACAATGACGTGTTTATTTATGAGACAAAACTTTCGTGAATCATTATTCATTGCTTAAGTCTTCTAGCTTATTCACGAGAACTAAATTTTCGTGAATGAATAGTCTCGCAAAATTACGCACAAATATTGTTCTTGTGAATAAAAAGTTATTTGCAGTATCTCATAAATCATATAATATTTGTATTTCAGTATCCTCAATACGTAGAAGTAAATGGGTTAGTGGTTTAAAAAAAATACATGTACGATGAATATACACAATGCAGAACTTACGATGACCGTATTGACAAACTCATCATATAGCTGTATGGGATTCCAACCAGTTATGATGTCATAAGAAATTACAGCACCTAAAAAAAACAACCAGTTATGATGTCATCAGAAATTACAGCACCTAGAAAAACAACCAGTTATATTGTCATAAGAAATTACAGCACCTAAAAAAACAACCAGTTATGATGTCATCAGAAATTACAGCACCTAGAAAAACAACCAGTTATGATGTCATCAGAAATTACAGCACCTGTAAAAGTAACACGAATAATTTTGTAACATTGTATCAAGTGTACTTTCAATTTGAAAATAAATTAAAAACAGTTCACTTTCATTGAAATATTAAAATGTTAATTATTGTTTCAAACACATTAACAAAATACATTGTATTTGTTAATTTCAGGAATTATAATGCAAGTATTGCTATGTTGCCAAAGAATTACTTTTGCTAAGAAAAAAATCAACATAAAAATTGCACATTCTCAATCAATCAAATGCTAAATACTTTGTTACCATTGAGACTTTTGCATGCTGTTTATAGATACCAAAGCATTAATTCTAACCGACGTGCAATTTCAGCAGAATTATTATTTGGTTCTCAGGTCCGCCCGCATATCTTTTAACAATGCGCATCACCCATTTTTATCATTAAATGGATAAAATAAAATTTCTCTCATGCGCTCGTAGGGTGCTAAAAAAATCCGGAAACTCCAACCGCATTTTAGATACTCCCGTCAGTAAAATGTTTGACAAACGTCTGGATGATACAGACACGTGCAATCAAATTTCACCTTACATACAGTTTGGTTTGAGTATTAATGGCGGCCCCCCCTATCTAGCCTGTGTATTTGTCTTTGCCACGACATTTTGTCTAAAATTCAATGACGGTCGATTTTTGGAGAACGTTTTGGGGTTTACAATCAACTTCTAGAGATAATCGATAATGCACCTCGCCCAAATGACGATAAAGGACGGTATGTGCTGGAATAAACGGAACAAACTCGGCAAAATTGAGTATCATATCAAAACGAAAGTAGAAACGCTGAAATCTGAATGGGATGTTTTGATAATATTACATGATTTACGCCTTAAACACAAAGACGACTTAGGCTTTCAGCAATTATGCACACATATATAAAAACAATTTTATTGTTTTCATCTGTCAACTTACACGTGTACAAAAATTATAATGCGTTATATCCGATTCACTGGTTACTACATATACTAGTTTGCTCAGATTGTGTCAAAACCCTGTTTTAGTGCTGGTATATTCCTTCCAATATGCTTTTACTGTGCAAATGACACAGTTGAGCAAATTGAAGGGGCTGATCCCACTTGTGAAAGCTGTAGGGCTAATCACCAGGTGCCACACAGAAGAAAGAATGTAGAAAAAGCAAGAGAAAAAAGAAGAGAAGGAAATAATGTTCTTGATTTCTTTGTTCAATGATTATTGAGCACTGGGTTAAAAAATGGGAGTTTTGAAATAAAATAAAACAAGATGTGTTTGTGAAACACAAATGCCCCTGATAATGGCCAATTCCGAAGATGGCCAAGGTCACAAGTACCAGTAGAAAGATCTTGTCACAAGAAATGCTCATGTACAATATGAAAGCTCTAATATTTACCATTTAGAAGTTATGACCAATGTAAAAAAAAATTTAAAAGTAGGTCAAATGTCAAGGTCAAAAGGTTTAGTACCAACGGAAAGGTTTTGTCACAAGGAACACTCATGTGAAATATCAAAGCTCCACCACTTACAGTTCAAAAGTTATAAGCAAGGTTAAAATTTTCAAAAAGTAGATCAAACTCCAAGGTCAAGGTCACAGGGTAAAACACGTTGGTACCCACGGAAAGGTCTTGTCATAAGGAATACTCATGTGAAATATCAAAGCGCTATCATTTACTGTTCAAAAGTTATTAGCAAGGTTAAAGTTCTCAAAAGTAAGTCAAACTCCAAGGTCAAGGTCACAGGGTCAAAAATGTTGATACCCACGGAAAGATCTTGTCACAAGGAATGCTCGTGTGAAATATCAAAGAGCTATCACTTACTGTTCAAAAGTTATTAGCAAGGTTAAAGTTTCAGACAGAATGACAGACAGGAAAAAAACAATATGCCCCCGATCTTCGATCTCGGGGCCATAAAAAATAATCCCTCGTCCTTTTTTCATGAGGTAAAACTGAAAAAATAAGGCCTCCCTCCCTCACTTATTTTTGACAAAACTGGCCTGAGAACCAAGTAATTAATGTTTTTGGCCTAATTAAAAATTTCTATTTTTCTTCAATTTTGAGGTCAACATGTAATGAATTCAAATGGACCAAATACAATCCTTTTTTGTTAATTAACTCTTGCATTTGAGAGGACAAAGTTTAACAATTAACTTTAAATGAAAGCTCTATAAATATATCTGATGAAATCCAGTACCTAGAGAATGGGCAACAATGGAGACCTTTCCTCCATTGACCTGGAAGTATGGATTTCTGGTACAAAACATCTCAAACAATCGGTTAAGCTCAGTCTGTAAACTATGGGTTATCTAAAAAAATATATAAAACATCTCAAACAATCGGTTCAGCTCGGTCTGTAAACTATGGGTTATTTAAACAAGAGGCCCATGGGCCACATCGCTCACCTGAGTCACCTTGGTCCATATCAGAAGACTTCCCATATATATTTGCATGTAAAACCGTAGTCCCTATTATGGCCCCAACCTACCCCTGGAGGCCATGGTTTTTGCAAACTTGAATCTACACTATGTCAGAAAGCTTTCATGTAAATGTGAACTTCTTTGGCCCAATGGTTCTTGAGAAGAAGATTTTTAAAGATTTTTCCTATATATTTGTATGTAAAACTTTGATACCCCCCTTGTGGCCCCATCAGACCCCCAGGGGCCATGATTTGAACAAATTTGAATCTGTACTATGTCAGAAAGCTTTCATGTAAATATCAGCTTTTCTGGCTCAGTGGTTCTTGAGAAGATTTTTCCTATATATTTGTATGTAAAACTTTGATCCCCTATTGTGGCCTCATCCGACCCCCGGGGGCCAGGATTTTAACAATTTAGAATCTGCACTATATCAGAAAGCTTTGATATAAATCTCAGCTTTTCTGGCTCAATGGTTCTTGAGAAGAAGATTTTTAAAGATTTTTCCTATATATTTTTATGTAAAACTTTGATCCCCTATTGTGGCCCCATCTAACCCCCGGGGGCCATGATTTCATCAATTTAGAATCTGCACTATCTAATAAAGCTTATCTATAAATTTCAGCTTTTCTGGCCCAGTGGTTCTTGAGAACAAGATTTTTTAATGACCCTACTCTATTTTTACCTTTTCTTCATTATCTCCCCTTGGAAGGTGGCCTGGCACTTTATTTTAACAATTAAGAATTCCCGTTACCTAAGGATACTTTGTGCCAACTTTGGTTGAAATTGGCCCAGTGGTTTTTGAGAAGAAGTCAAAAATGTTAAAAGTTTACAGATGGGCAGACGGACGAATGCCAGAATACGGGTGATCAGAAAAGCTCACTTGAACTTTTAGCTCAATTGAGCTATAAAAAAAAATTATATAAAACATCTCAAACAATCGGTTCAGCTCGGTCTGTAAACTATGGGTTATCTAAAAAAAATATATAAAACATCTCAAACAATCGGTTCAGCTCAGTCTGTAAACTATAGGTTATCTAAAAAAATATATAAAACATCTCAAACAATCGGTTCAGCTCGGTCTGTGAACTATGGGTTATCTAAAAAAAATATATAAAACATCTCAAACAATCGGTTCAGTTCAGTCTGTAAACTATGGATTATTTGAAATAAAATAGATAAAACATCTCCAAACAATCTTAACGGTTAAGCTCAGTCTGTAAACTGTGGGTTATCTAAAACAAGAGGCCCATGGGCCGAATCGCTCACTTGAGCCACCTTGGCCCATATTTCAAGATTTTCCCTACATATTCGCATACAAAACTTTGATCCCTATTGTGGCCCAAACATTGGGTAGGGGGTGGGGGCATTATTTTTACAAATTTGAATCTGTACTATGTCAGAAAGCTTTCATATAAATGTTAACTTTTCTGGCCCAGTGGTTCTTGAGAAGATCTTTAAAGATTTTCCTTATACATATCTGTATATTCACATGATTGATTGATTGTATCTTGTTTAACATCCCTCTTGAGAATTTTTCACTCATATGGAGATGTCACCAAGACCGGTGAAGGGCTTCAAATTTATGCCTATGCTCGGCACTTACAGCCATTGAGCAGTGAGGGTTCTTTAGCATACCACACCTACTGTGACACGGGACATTCCTTTTTAAGTTCATCTCCGAGGACCTATGACATTCACATGTGATGTCTAGCGTTTAATGATGGAACTGTCACTACCTGTGTTAATGATTTAGGTCTGACGCATCCGGGATTTGAACCCCGACCTTCCGCATGCGGATTTTCCATGTAAATCTTCGATCCCCTGTTGTGGTTCCATCCTACCCTCAGGGGCCATGATTTTAACAAACTTAAATCTGCACTATGTCAGGAAGCTTTCATGTAAATATAAACTTTGCTGATCCAGTGGTTCTTAAAAAGATTTTAAAAGATTTTCCCTATATATTTGTATGTGAAACTTCTATTGTGGCCCCATCCTACCCGGAATGCTCCATGTGCTTCAAGCTCTAGAAGTTCCAGTGGCAGTTTATTCCACAATTGTGCACCTAATGTTTTTATGAGAAGATTTCTTAGAAGATTTTAAAAGATTTTCCCTATATATTTGCATGTAAATCTTTTATTCCCTATTGTGGCCCCATCCTACCTCTGGGGACCATGATTTGAACAAACTTGAATCTGCACTATGTCAGAAAGCTTTCATGTAAATTTCAGCTCTTCTGGCCCAGTGGTTCTTGAGAGAGAAGACTTTTAAATGACCCTACCCTATATTTGCATTTTTGTGATTATCTCTCCTTTGAAGGGACAAGGCCCTTCATTTGAACAAACTTGAATCCCCTTCACCCATGGATGTTTTGTGCCAAGTTTGGTTGAAATTGGCCCAATGGTTCTGGAGAAGAGGATGAAAATGTGAAGAGTTTACAGACAGACGGATGGACAGACAGACGAACGATGGACAAAATGTGATCAGACGACGCTGCCGACCACAACTAACAAATTTTGATCAGAAAAACTCGGAGCTAAAAAATATACAAAACATCTCAAACAATCGGTTCAGCTCAGTCTGTAAACTATGGGTTATCTAAAAAAATATATAAAACATCTCAAACAATCGGTTCAGCTCGGTCTGTAAACTATGGGTTATCTGAAAAAATATATAAAACATCTCAAACAATCGGTTCAGCTCAGTCTGTAAACTATGGGTTATCTAAAAATAAAATACATAATAATTGATATGAAAATTATAATTTGGATGATTTGATAAAATATTTACATTCTACCACAACCAAAGATAGGAAATAGAAGTACATGAAATAAATCCACATGAAATTGATTTATTATTGGAATGGACACTGACCTCTGACCTATATAAAGGGCTGGTGTAGTACAGTATATCCATGGCACTGTCATTAAGAATGGATCGCATCCCTCTCATTTTATGTGGTGTTATCAAGTCCACCATGTCTAAATGTATATTGAGTAAAACTATTCTTGGATGTACCCGCATATCCTAATCATTTGATGGCAACTTTCACTACTTCATTTATTAGACATGTTTTACTTTAGATGAATTTGTATCCAAAAAACTACAGAAAAGTGCTTGCTTTGGCAAAGAATTTCTTTGGAAGAAATGATGCTTGAATTTTGGGATTATGAAGCTAGACTATTTACACAAATTACATATTGTGTATAAAAGAATTGAAATTTGTAAAAATTACAGGCAAATCTAGACAGGTTTGCTAGTACATGTACAATATAAAATAAAATCACTTGAGCATGTATATACAAGATTTTGCTTATAATTTACATACCTCCATATACTACATATTGATTTTCACAAAAGTAAAAAAGTCATGTACCTCCATCCAGTTTTAAGTTAGATCTCCACTCTACAGGTAAAAACTCTGCCCGCTGAGAGCTAGTCTCTATCAGACTGAAATGCTTGGTCTTCATCTGGGATACTTTTTCTCTTAGCCTTTAAAAGAATGAGACTGATGCAGGGGAATATAATGTTCCCCATTACAAGTATTGTCAAAAGAGCTTGAGATTCAAATACATCTTTCACAACATATTTATGAAACAAGAATATCAGTAAAACTTATGAATGCTCCCCAAACTACATCATATAACAAATAGCTCGCACAATGATCAATAAGTCTTAAAAATACTGTTGAAATGAAGGGCTTTTTCTATACAAGATATATTTTGAGTGACCTTGACCTTACAAAATGATTTATTGAAGTCATTTGCCTATTACTTATTTGTGTGATGTATGATCAACACCTGTTTAGAAACTGTTGAAACAAGAAACTTTTTCTTCATATAAGGTATATGTTCTGATTGACCTTGACCTTTCTAAAATGACCATGAAAGATCTTGATCCAAAATATCTATAACTTTTGAAATACATGTACATGTATTGTTGAAATGATGAGAATTTCAATACCAGAGACTTTGACTTTGGCCAGATGGCCTAATTAATCCAGTTATATGTTACACCATCAGTATTAAACCTGCTAAGTTTGAGATTATAATGTCTCTCCATTGCAAAGTTACTGTCTGGGCAAAGACTTCAGATTTTACCCCTGACCTGAAGTCATCATCATGACAGACCATCTGTGACAAGCTAGTGCTTCTAGTGATAAAGTTATGGCACTCAAAAAACTTTTCTGTTAGCAATGACTTTTAGTCAGGTTGATGGTCATGACATGCCATCTGGCCATAAGAAATCTTTGAGCTATGTATTAACTTTTTTTTAAAGTCTCTCCATCACAAAATTAGGATAAAATAGTGGGACAGACAGACAAGGCGATTCCTACATATATACCCACCATCAACCCCCAAAACTTTGTTTGCATGGTGGATAGGTACAACAAGTGCTACAGTGAAAAGAAAAGGCTCTATCATACAAGTATATGCATACTTTTGGTCATTTTTATCACATAAAAAGGTACTCACTCTTTAGATCTCTTGACAATATTTCCAGTCTCCATCTTCTGTCCGATGCCATGAATGACAAACACAAGATGAGAAATATCCGAGGGCTTGTCATCCATCACTGCTTCATACTTAAAGCCTCGAAGTAACTTTGTACCAGCTGTCCAAATAAAACATGAATATGATAAGTACAGCATACTGGAGTAGCTTCTCAAGGTAACTAAGAAGTCTGCCTTATTTGTAAACACTAAATGTTTTACCTTTTTGCATTCCTAGTTTCTTTTTAAATCCTCGTACAAATCTGGATGATGCTGCCTCACTATAGAGATAAATCTCACTAGGAGAATTCCACTCTATGTAAAAGTCAGTAAATCTCATGGTGTGCTTAACTGCAAAGACAATCAAGAATGCTGTAGACCTGAGCAGGTAATGAAGGATTCCGATTACCTACTGACTGTTGGAAAAAAGGACTACCATTCTAATAATGCTGTACACAAACTAATACATCCGAAGGATATTTGTGAAATTTACAAGCATCACTTTGTTACTGTAAACCAGTCATTTTGTTTATGCATAGTGTGGAGACTCAATCATGGATAATATTCATTGGAATTACATTTCATATCTGCAATTTGTGAATAAGGTAGTCGCAAAATAAAATTGTTTACAATAATGGATGTTTATTCATACACCAACAGGTAATGGACTGACCAAATTACTGGCAATATAAACATATTAATATATAATTCATAGCCTTGCGGTATCTCAAGGTTAGAGCGCTTGCTTCGTAACTGGGAGGTCACGAGTTTGAGCCCCGCTCGTGCCATGGCCGCTTCAAACACTGCAGGAAGTGATTGCTCCTTTGCCAATGCGCAGAAGTGAGAATCATGGGTCTCACAGATATGACCTTAAAAATGGAGGTCCTGTGTCACTGCAGATGTTGGCTCGTTAAAAACCCCGATGTTCCTGATATGAGCGCTAAGCAGTGAGTGAAAAATTCTCGACAAGACGTAAAACAATCAATCATATTCCAAGCTTACATGTTTTTAGACCTTGAATTAATTGGCAATAATGTTCTTTTTCCAATGTGTATAAAGCTGTAAGAGTCACACCTGGTTTTGGCCCCTTCATTAGAGACGGCTGCTCTTCGTCTAACTTGTGCCCCATGAACTTGGCAACATGTTCTGTTTCTATCTGTAGTCCATACTTGTCCTCTAGTGGCTGTCCATTGTATTCATAGAACCACAGCCCCTGAGTGATGTCAGACTCATCACCTAAAACACATGTACATTGCCATTAATTTAGTTAGAGTCTATATTTGTGCTCTACTGAAACCTGTTTTCATCATAAAGCCTTAAATACTGTATCAAAGTAAATCCCGAGTTCAATATCCTTGCGAATTTGTGAAATCTTGTTATTATTTCAACCATGAATTTACATCAAATTTCTTTTTCTCTTTTACTGAATATACAGTATTGCACTCTTAAGAGTTGATATCCTGTAAATCAACTGTTATTTGTATGCAAGAAAATTTCGTGAGATTTGCGAGAACCTCATCATTGCAAATATTTCTTGTCAGAACCAGTCCTTGAATGTCTGTCATATAGGCTCGATTGCAAAAATTGCTCACTACCAACCAGTTTACCATAGGTGATTCACGAAATAAAGTAGCCACAAATAAAAGTTGGTTCACAGTAAACTGATCACCAAGATAAATTATTCAAGGTGTATTAACCATTTATGAAACATTGCAACAACCAGGCACAGATGGATAAAAGTTTAATATCTAAATTCTATAAATACCTGCTACACATTTCTCATACACATAACGTATGTACCACATGTAGCATTAACCATGCATATATTCAGTAAAGATACTCAGGCATGTTACTTAGTAAGAGTTATTAATCTGTAAAACATACAGTATGTGTTTATATATGCTAGTTTATAATGAAACATTCTGTCAGACCAGCATTATTTACACAGTGATATAATACATGTACACGTACTACCACTGTGATAGGGGATTACGTACAGTACTAAGCTCTGTTTGAACAGTTGGTACTTTTACCTTGAACTAATAACCGGGTACATCATCTTAAATCAATAATACATGTTCAAATATTCTACAAAAATATTCATATGTAATATTCTTGGCTGCTCCCTCTGAAATGGGACATGTAATGGATGATGAGTGTACTTAAAAAATTAATAGTAATTAATAATTATACTAAAATTATTTAACTATAAGGGGGATATAAAAAAAATGTACCCATCAATTTAATACACAAGGATGAAATTCATAATATCAAGGCCCTGCTGTTCTTGAGAAAAAGATTTTACAATATTTTTCTTATACATATTGTATATCACAATTTATTAATCCAATGTTACCCCTATTGTGATCCCCTCCTACCCGCAGAAGGATAATTCGTCCCCTCAAGTAGGACCCAGGGTCACCCCCATTCTAGTATGACCCTGGGTCACCCCATTTTCTACACAGTTTACTACTGTAGCGGTCAGCCGGGTTCGATCGCCGGTGGCCAGATAGCTTAGTTGGTAGAGCACCTGACTAGAGAATTCAGGGGGCCTGGGTTCGAATCCCGGTCTGGTCTGTTGCATTTTCTCCCTTCCTGTCACACTACGCTATAAAAATAGTCCCACATAAAAGTGAAAAGTACAATATGCAGACAAAGGAAAATGTTTATTGAGCTATAGTCATTATTGATAATTTACTTGTCATCACTTCTAAGCAAAAATAGCCTAATTTTGAAAATGATAATATTCACTGTTATCTGCATCCCCCAGATTTTCCTAAATACGAGAATGTGATAAGAACCTAACTTATAATGAATACAATGCAGTGAAAGTGAAATTGAACTTGGAATCATCCTTTTATTTATCAATTTCTTTACAGGTAATTATAAGATAATGTTGCACCTGGAAGGGGGGGGGGGGGGGGGGGCTGGAAGGGGTAAGATCTCTGCATGGTCACCTTCTGATTTCAGACATGAAAATTAAATTATGTTACTATGGATTATATTTTATGATGTTACAACAGTGTAAAGGTGAAATGTTTAGCTCACCTTAGCCAAAGATTAAAATGAGATGTTTTGATAATTTTATCTATCCGTTTGTAATTGTATTTATCTACTGGGCATATTTTCACTCAACCTTATTTAAGTAAGGGTTGGCCAAATTTATGTTCAGATGGTCCATGGGTATCATTATCTAATTTATGTTATATTTCGACTTTGTAATTGTTCATTAGAATTGTTGTAAATAGAAAATGTAACATATATAAGGCGTGTCTGTAAGGTGTGTACAAGAGATAACTGGAAACTGAATTTCGGACTTAGAGGAAGATTGGTCATGTGGTCACTCTACCTGTTACTTGGCTATGCATTCGAAATAGAAATTTAAACAAGGGTGACCTAAGGTCATCCATACACTGAAGTGTCAGTTACCTCAGAACACCTTTCTCTGATGTGAAATTATACAATATATATACAACAGGGTATACCAAAGGTAGCCGTTTTATAACTAGTGCATGTATGGGTGACCAAATGTTTCCTTTAAATGGATAATTTACATTGATGTAAATATCACATAAGGTTACTTCTGGTCACCCATTGATGTAATGGTCATACAAGGGTTACCTCTGGTCACCCATTGATGAAAAAGTAATATAAGGATCTCCTCTGGTCACCCATTTATGTAAATATCATAAATGGGTTACCTCTGGTCAAACAATGATGTGGTCATGTAAGGGTAACGTTTGGGGTGACCAGAGGTAACCCTTGTATGACCATTATTACATCAATGACCCGAGGTAACCCTTGTATAACCATTGCTTTTATAGGTGATAAACCTGATCAATGGATAACCAGATGTAACCCTTATATGATATTTACACCAATTGGTGGCCAGATGTAACCCTTATATGACCATTACATCAATGGGTGACAAGAAGTAACCCTTAGATGATATTTCATCAATGGGTGACCAGAGATTACCCTTATATGACCATTATATCGATGAGTGCCCAGAGGTAACCCTTATATGATATTTCATCAATGGGTGACCAGAGGAAACCCTTTTATGACCATTACATCAATGGATGACCAGTGGTAACCCTTATATAATCATTACATTATAATGGTGACCACGGGTAACCTTTGTAGAACCATTAATCAACAGGTTGGGAACAATTCCCCTACACTGAATTTGTCGAAATACGCATCTGGTGCATCAAAATTGGTACCGTATAAGTTTTACATTATGACCCCTGGGTCCAGGCCTCTGCTGGTGGACTGTTAGTCCCTGAGGGTCTCTACAGCCCAGTAGCTAAGTACTTTGTTACTAGCTTGAAAATACGGTTGTATATCTAATTGCTGTTATAAAATTTAGAAATTCATTTCAAAGTTAAGGATTATCTCCCTCACGCATAGCTCTTATCCTTGAACGAATTTGACTCCACTTTTTGGGCACACTGTTTTTGCCTATAATAGCTCTAAAACATCATTGTTATTTCGGATTTCAAACATTTCGGTTGAGCATCACTGAAGAGACATAATTTGTTGAAATGCGCATCTGGTGCATCAAAATTGGTACCGTATAAGTTTTACATTGATATGGTCCAACTAAAGCATATATTTCTTTATGGGTAGGTTCTATGTAATGATGAAGTTAATCAATATATAAGCATTGAAACAAAAAATCACTTCATTAGGAAAATAAATATGGAATGATAATAACAATAGTAATATACATAAGAAAAACACAGAAAATGGGAAAACCTAATAATGAAAGGATTCACAACAGAATGTAGATTGGAGGCTATGTCTATCCGCCAAAAGATTTGTGCTTCGACAATAACAGAATCATGCAGGAAGTAGGCATATTCACTCTTTTCTAACAGATAAGAGTTTCACTTGTATAATTTATTATTACGGCATTACGCACATTTACTTGGAGATATAAGAACTACTTTCGGGTGACTCCAGGTCCTACTTGAGGGTAAGAATATTAGCCTTCTGCGTCTCATACCGGAGGGCCACGATTCATACATTCTAGTACAAGGAAGCTTTCATATAACTTAATTTGTCTTTTCTAGCCCATGCAGTGGTTCTTGGGAAGATGTTAATTTTTTAATCATGTCCCCTTTGAAAGTGTTATGATCCTCCATTTAAACAATTTTGAACCCGGTATGGCTCTTTGATGCATGAAGGCAAGTTTGGTTGAAATTGACCCAGTCGTTCTGGAGAAGTTTAAATGTGTAAAGTCTAATATAAAACTTTTTGTGCCCCCCCTCTCCCCTTGTGACTATGACTTGAACAAACTCAAAGCTGCATAAATTGAGGATGCTTGCATATCAATAAGACTAATCAAGATGAATTTAACAGGTCTAGCACATGCAATCACTACATTTATGAGGGCTCGAAATTAACATATGCCTGTAAGTCTGTGACTGGTTAAAAGTCTGGCGGACTGACATACATTTGTTTAAGTCAGTCTGATGGGATGGGTTAATTTTCTAAAGCATCATTTTGTAAAATATACTTATGAAATCTTATTCACACATTTGGCATGCTTCTGTAGATATCAGACGAATCTGATTCGTAAATATAAATCCCACATAAGTGTTACAATATTGTCTGCGGCATATTGAGTTAAATTTCATTTTAATAACATTAACGAAATATGTTTAATCATTTTTGGAAAACTCTGTTGGACTGGTAAATTTTTCTGCGGACTGGTTGAAATTATACCCCATCAGTCAGACTGGACTGCGGCCAGGTGACATAAAAAGTTAGCTTCAAGCCCTGTTTATCTATATAGCTATATAAAGCTATCTGAAATAGCTTGATTAAGTAATAATTTTGGAACCTGTTTATACTTTGAACTAACCACAACACTGTTCTAATTAGAGTTCATAACAATAAGATAAAATAAAGAATTTTCATGAAAAGAGAATTTCTTTTGTGTTGTTTACAATGTAAACTGTTCACTACCCTGTGTGTGTTGATATATGATAAGCACAGATCAGTAGGATGACTTTACAATGTGGAATCTGATTGCCAATCCATTATTCTTTTGATCTTTATCGACTTTTATTCTATGCTGAAGATTATATAGGTAAGTGTTGCTTCACAACTTAATAATCTTAAATATTGGACAATTTTGAATCAACATTCTTCCTGAGGGACGTAGTTTAAGAAGCATTTTTTGTTTATGTGCCGTATGGACTACAAGGATGAAATATTTTAACTAAGTGAAATTCAAACTTTATGATTGATAAAAAATTTGGCAGCAAAGTACTGTAATTCTGGTACTTAAAGGGACTGGTTCACGATTTGACTGCCAAAATTTTGAACTTCTGAACGCAAGAATAAAAGCAATATTGTAGCCTTAAATCTGTGTTATGTAAACAAAGACGAGAGTCTTTTCATGTATACAAACAAACCAGAGAAATGTTAATTTTGTAATATAAAGCATCTTAATTTTGCATAGTCACAAATTTTAACTTTTAGATGACACATTTTACCCAAAGAATGCTTGAAATATGAAAGATATAATAAACTTAGATCGATATCCATTTCTTTTGAAACGTTCGTAAACAATAACATACCGCAATCTATGTTTACAAAACAAATTATTTTTTATTATAAACTCTAATCTTTTACACACATTAGACAATAGATTTTGATCATTAAAAGTGAAAAACAAAATTTGGGGGAAAATCGTGAATCAGTCCCTTTAAAGAAAGGCGAAATATGAAAATCCTAGCACGAAGTAGTCAAAGTTATAGCCAACGTTAAAAGTTTTGCAGACAAGCAGACAGACCAAAAACTATATGCCCCCCCAAATCTTCCATTACTGAGAGAGAGGGTATAATTAAATCAATGGATAGCAAAGCACAGTATGCTTACAGGCTTTCAAGTGACATTTTGCAAAAAATAAGGGCCATTTTTAGGGCAAAATTATTAAATAATAAGGGCCTTTTTTTAAAAAGGATTTTAAAGGGCTTCCTAGACAAAAATAAGGGTTAAATCATGTTTTACTCACCATTTGCAAGAGCAATAATACAAAAACTAATTACCCACTCAGAAGATCATACCAGTGGTCATTAACAGCCATATTCGGCATTCAGCACAAACCATGATATAATTCAGGTGGACTCCCATGGCTCACAATCAATGCTGAATATAGCTGATAACCATCAAGATGTCTTCTGAGATGTACATTTAATCAACATATTCATTTTCTGAATGTATACTAAGACTAAATTTAATAATTCCAACACTTACTTTATGTCAAATTTAAATTCATTTAAACTTTCAAAATTTGAAAATGTAGGAATTTCAACAAAAAAATAGGTTTTTTTTTTTTAGGATTCTAAAGCTCAAATAAGGAAAATAAGGGCTGTTGTAGAAAAATAAGGAAAATAAGGGCCCGCTTGAAAGTCTGTGCTTATAATGTAACTTTTTGTGTGTATGACCTTGACACACCCCAAAAATCAATACTACATCTTCTCTCCACCTGTCACCTCTGTAGTAAATACTGTAGTTTCAAGTTATAATATCAATACTTTCATTGTTTATGGTATTGCGTCAGACTATGAAATCAAGTGCTGAACAAAGTACAATCAATTATTGCTCATATAAAAGGTAGAGCATAGAGTAGTTTTCCATGAAATTATGTTTCACAAAACTGCATTTTTTACAAATCAGATTGACCAAACCACCAATATAAGTCCGATCACTCTAAAATTTGGGTTGGTAGTAAGAAACTCAGTAAGATGTAACAACATAGTTATGAATGAATTTATATATATATATTATGACACAGTAAAACTCTGATATAGCGAATTTCTGTGGACAGTCTATAAAAATTCGTTATAAACGTAATTCGCTTTTCACTTATAACGAATTCGATATAAAACTGATTTCTTCTACATGTATATCATTTGTATAAGAAAGCAGCAACCGATGTACTTGCGTTTGTATTGTCTCTAAGAGAAATTAAAATTAAGCCTTTGTATTTTCGAGAAGAAATATTTTTATACAAGAACTATACACACTGATTTATATATGATAAATTTTCTTGATGGATTATTAAGTCACGCAAGAACATGTCGAAAGAAAAATGTCAACAAAATTATGTGCAATACATACAAACAGTTTATCGCAGAACTTTGTCATTTAGTTGTTGCTCAACACAAATAAAGGAGTGTACCATAAAATAAATGCAATCAAACTTCAAATTTAATTAACGAGAATAGTAAACAATACCGACAATAAATTTGCTAAACGTATGTGTAAGTATTGTTTTGCGTTAACAACCTCTTTTGAAAAATACAAACAGAAATTTCGTAATATTGTGGGCCCTTTAGGGCAATGGAAAGCGATTGTTACAAATTACAAGGAGTTTAAAATGAAAAAAGATTCGTTATAAAAGGTGATTTTTATGTTCATTTTTAATTCAAGGGGAATAGAAATTTACTTCGTTATATCCATAAATTCGCTATATCTGTGTTCGTTATATACGCAGATTTTTATATAGAATATATAAATAATTTGCCGGGGAAATCGATTTCACTTCGCTATAGCAGTAATTTCACTATATCCGTGTTCGCTATATTCAAGTTTTACTATATATATATATATATATATATATATATATATATATATATACACATATATATCCCCTGCAAATTTTTGTGGCAAGGCAAATCACATATTTGTTATTTAAAAATTATCTATATCTACTGAATAATTAAGCCACTGGGATCTAGATAGTCTAGATTCAGGAAAAGTCTGTCATGGCTGATAGAATAAATATCTTTAAAATACATTGTAATTGGCTTCTACTCAATCTAATTAAAATTAGATCTTCCATCCGCTCCCCAGTTTTCGATACTGGGGAGCAGATGGAAGATATAATTTTAATTAGATTGACCGTACTGTATCACCAACTGACAGAGAGAGATAATTAGAGTTACTGGTTGACAGGCCAATTAGAGTCTAAAATATTTTGGACAACTAAGTTTTTCATGCGGACAAGTAAAAATTCGCGTTTTCTTGCCCAAAGGGCAAGTAACTTAAGATGAAAACTTAATGTCTATCCCTGGTGTATACAACTGGTACATACACACCTGACCAATATACAGGGGTGCATTTCTTTTTTGAGACATCCACTTGATATAAACCTCCTAAAACCAGAATGACGTCATTGTCAATTTCATTTTCATCCTCTACTGTTTGTAACGCTCGAAATCGACATTCTATCCTCAATGAATCATAGCCGATAAACGGAGACCATTCCTTATCACCATCTTGCTTGTAAAACCACCGAATTTCCTCTGGTCTCAACTTGTCTACGTACTCTTTTTTAGGGAATAGGGGGTTTTTCAGTCTAACGAGGGGAGGTGTAGCTCTCGCTTCACTGTCTAACGATATTTCACTTGCGTTGTCACTTTCCACCTCTTCATCCGAAGGAAACAAGCTGGGGTACAATTTATCAGTTGAACTTCGAACAGAAGATGTATTCCGAGAACTTCCAATTCCATCACCAAGCGAACCGAACTCGCTCGTCATAGCTTTATACACATAAGACCCACCTCACTAGATCTACCTACTTTTCGGGGGAAAAGAAACGCATTATCTCGTGACTTAGCCTCTCAAATGTATCATCAGCTGTCGTCTGTTTACAGCAGTCGAAATCCGAACTTTGAACCCTATGGCCTTCACCTTCAATGGCGGTTTATTTGCGTATTTTACGCGCGCTTCTCATTCGATATCACTTCACTACCAGCAGCGTTATAAAAGCGTTTCATTAAGTTTTGTTTTTTTTTACTTAGAGTACACCCAATATAAAGAATTATATAGATGAAACATTTTATACGAAACTCTATGTCACAGAAGATATAAGGTTTAGTTAAACATAGTACCCAAAACCGACCACAAGAGAACATTGATTTGGTGTTTCTTCTTCTTTTCTTTATCTTCCTTTTTGAATTTTAATTTATCTATCTTTTTTTTCATCTTTGATTTTGGTGTTTTTGTTTCTCTCTCTCTCTCTCTCCCCCCCCCATTTTTAAAAATTATCACAATTAATTTATAAGTAAGTAAGTAATTTATTTCCAATTTTGGGCCCAGAGGGCATACAAAGAATACAAAGTTCATATACATAAATCATAAAAGAGTGACTATCCAAAAGATATATGAAAAATAAAATTTACAAGTTCATGATAAATCAACTTTTCTTAGTAATATGAATTCCACTTCTGCATACACTGATACAGTCAAAAATGATTTCTGTTATTGTAAAATTTAATCATATGAATCAGTACAATTTATGTAGTTTTTTTTTTTTTTATCATATATCCTACTCCAGCATGCGATACTTTTGACTTGGCGCCGCTTAACGTACATGTATATAAGGGACGTTAGCTGCAGGCTCTAACTTGTTGGAGTACATAATATATCCAAGCTCAACAAGAAGTTTATATCTATTTAACAAATAAAGATAATTTATTTGGTTGATGATTAAAGAAGACAAACCAGTAATAAAATTCAACTTCCAGAAAAAGTTGAGGTGAAAACTGCAAAATTGCATCTAGTTAATTATTCATGTATTGGTATTACTGGGACACCAATATTGTCCATTTACTTTTGTATACACCAAGTCTGATTAAAACCAGTCCCCTCCTTTCACCGGGAGAAGGGGAACTGGTTTTAATCAGACTGGGAAATCAGGGGCGGATCCTGGAATTGCGGTGGGGGGGGGGGGCAATCTGATGAGGCAGGGGGTATTAGGGCTGCCTAAATGAGGCCCCCAGTGGATCCAGGAGAAAGACCCCGGAAGCTCCTGGATTTTACAGGGCTTGAAATATGTCTCCTAACCGAGACGGTGACCGCCCAATATTCCGACGGTCCGATATTCCGACGGGCCGGGGTATGTCAACAAGTAAGATGACATGGATAACTTAATGAGTTTGTGTAATTTAATCATAAAATAAAATGAATGTTGCTGGGGTTTTTTCAGTCAATACGATAATTTAGTTATCTTCGAAGTCCTTTGGGCTCGGTGAATATTGTACTACTCAGGCGGCTTAACTCAAAAACAGCAATTTTTGTATAATGTTACATTTTTGATGAATTTGTTAGTCACTAGTGCATATGTATCTGTTAATTGTATTGCTAAAAATTGCATAATAAGGGGGGGGGGGATTTTGTTATAATTCTCATTTTTATGGAGCGCCAAATTAACATAAACTCTCAATTCATTTGATGCGCGCAACAATTGAATTAAAGATCTCTTTAAATAAATGATATCTTCAATTCTGAATTATTGCGCGCATTAATTGATTTGATGATAGCATTAATTTTTCAGCTGAATTGATGCGCTCTTTAATTGAATTAATGATCTCTTCAAGTGAATTAATGATATCAACAATTGAATTGATGCGCGCTACACTTCAATTGAAGAGAGCAATAATTGATATAATGCGCGCATTAAATCAATTGATGAGAGCAATAATTAAATTGATGCGCGCATTAATTCATTTGATGAGAGCAATGCTTGATTTGATGCGCGCATTAGTTCAATTATTGCTCTCTTCAATTGAATTAATGATATCTTTAATTCATTTGAAGAGAGCAATAATTCTTTTAGAGAGAGCAACTATATAATGAAAGATATCTTCAATTCAACATATCCACAATTGAATTAATGATCTCTTTAACCGAATTGTTGCTCTCTTTAACAGAATTGATGTGCGCATTAATTCCTTATACAAAAGCATTGTAAATAACTAAAGATATCTTCAATTGAATTAAAGAGATCATCAAATTATTTATACCGAGCTCTAAATTAATTATTGCGAGCAATATTTCTACGAAATTGATGCTCTCATCAATTGAATTGAAGAGAGCAGTAATTGAATTAATGCGCGCATCAAATCTATTATTGCTCTCATTAATTCAATTATTGCTCTCTTCAATTGAATTAATGATATCTTTAATTCAATTGAAGAGAGCAATAATTCTTTAGAGAGAGCAACTATGTAATTAAAGATATCTTCAATTCAACATATCCACAATTGAATTAATGATCTCTTTAACTGAATTGTTGCTCTCTTTAACAGAATTGATGCGCGCATTAATTCCTTATACAAAAGCATTGTAAATAATTAAAGATATCTTCAATTGAATTAAAGAGATCATCAAATTGTTTATACCGAGCTCTAAATTAATTATTGCGAGCAATATTTTTACGAAATTGATGCTCTCATCAATTGAATTGAAGAGAGCAGTAATTGAATTAATGCGCGCATTAAATCTATTATTGCTCTCATTAATTCAATTGATGTTCTCTTCAATTGAATTATAATGATATCTTTAATTCATTTGAAAAGAGCAATAATTGAATTAATGCGCGCATCAAATATATTGTTGCTCTCATTAATTCAATTGATGCGCGCATCAATTGAATTGAAGAGAGCAATAATTGAATTAATGCGCGCAAAGGTTTTACACATGAGTACACAACAATACTGCGGCATGTTTACAACAATTGGCGAGGAGTTCCGAATGTATAACTTACAGTACACCCAATCGGAACTCCTCGAATGTCTCGCGCACTCGACATAGATCTCGGATGTAATACGGTGGCATCCATGGGTGAATTTGATGCATTGCCAATATGCAAGATCGCGACTACTTTTTCCGTCTTGGTTTTAAATTTTACTTTCCCCTTTCAAAGTCTCGCGAGATCCAGAGTATGCGAGAATTTGGGCATGTTTGTAAATAATACCAGTTCTGCAACTTTTGTCTTGATCGATTCACCCAATTTTAACAATGGTGTACTATCATTGCATTGCATTAGACTGTAATAATGATTCAAGAAAGAAACATAATACGCAAAAATATCCACAACTGATAGATTTTAAAGGAAATGTGGTGGATTTTCCCCCACTGCTGTCAGCCAGTAAATTCCCAAACCTGAGAAGAGCTTGCGTCAAAATATATAGCTTCGCGAGCTAAATTTAGAAGTTTATTTTTCCTGTATCCAGACGTTTTTATACACCTTTCATTTAAAAATGCTTTTAATTGTGGAAAGCACATGGAGGTTAAATCGTCTTCCGATGCCATGTTTTGAATAAACAAAAAATGCCAAGACTGACACGCTTTTCCGGACTTCTTTACAAGAGAGTTCCGCTAACTCGGTATTTACGATCTTGCGTATTGGCAATGCATCAAATTCACTCATGGATGCCACCGTATTACATCCGAGATCTATGTCGAGTGGCGAGACATTCGAGGAGTTCCGATTGACAGTACACCAGCGACCTCTACTCGCGGGAAAATAAGCGGGTGCATACTATTGATGAGATCAATAATTGAATTGAAGCTCGCATTAATTCATTTGATGAGAGCAATAATTTATTTAATGCACGCATTAATTCAATTAAAGAGAGCAGTAATTGAATTGGTGATATCTTCAAATTGAAGATATCTTCAATTATTTGAGTTTATGTTAATTTGGTGCTCCATACATTTTTACTAAGAAATCAGATAAATGGAAAGTTGTTTTAAAACAGCATTCCTCCTATGTTTCATGCAAACATCAGCTTATACCACAGACTGTATGTGTTTGAGTAACAGGCATTCTGATAAGTTGGGTCTGGTAATAGTAGGGAGAATGATGTCCTACAGCGGAAAACCGGAAAAGGGGGTCAGTATAAAGTCTTACAAACATACAAATATTTACAGTATTAGCTGACATTATTTTAATATTAATGCTACAAACATAAATTTACTAGGAATGGAATAAACATGTTGTTTCTCGGCTGCATTTCCTAAAAATAACTTTGATATAAACTAGTGTAAACATTTTCTTCGTTACGGACGCCATTTAATGGCATGGCACTGTAATTTACAATCTCAATCGGTTATTAATAGTGATATTTTGAGTTTTATTCCAACTCTATTAGAGGGGATATTTACCAGCATAATATACTTCATTTGTAATATTTTTTTTTAATTGGGGCATATTTCACGCCTTATCGTAACAACTTCTTCTACAATCAAGTCACTTTCTTATATGGTCTTGACTCACCTGGATAACAGGCTGTTTTTCCCTTGTTTGCTCTGTTTGTTTGTTTTTTCTTTCCTTTCCTTTTTTTTTTTGCCAACAAACATGGTTATTGCAAGTATTATGAATGTATGAATGAATGTTATTTTTGCCAAATCATACCATTAATGTGAAGTTGTTTTTTTTTTTTTAATTTTACTTTCTGTACGCGACAGCTCATTGTAACATTCCTTTTGTTTTGATTGATTATACAGATTAAAACTTACAACACGTGTAGCAGTCTTTCATCATCGATCAAAATATTATTTGCCTCATTATCTTGATAATAATTTCATAGACTACTAAATTCATACAGAAAGACCTAGTCAGTTAGATCTCAAAATGATGGAAGAATTTTATCATGTGTATTGGCCAGATTTCAAAGCAATCCGGTTTAAAGCTTGATGATGTTTGTCCGTCCGTATAAAAATTGGTTGAATTTCTCATTTACTACATATTTTGCTTGTACTTCATCAGTTAGCAACTTTAATTTCCATAAATATCGTATTTCTCTGATTTAGTTCACACTTGAATGATTTTGGTCAGAAATTAATTGTCTGATTTAAAATCAGGCCGTGTCGATTTTGGCGGTTTCTGGTAATTTCCATAAAATATGCCTGACATGAATAGATTATAAGTCAA